>NC_092162.1:17342377-17522377 GCF_045791955.1 Oncorhynchus clarkii lewisi
TTGCGCTCAGCATAAATGACATTTGCTCAGTGGCTTAAACATTTAGAGGGAACATTGCTTCTGACTAACAGTTAAATGGGAGTTTGCTACAAATGCTGACGCAATACTCAGCGCTATGAACTAGCCTAGTCTAGGAAAGGCGGACCAAAATATCCAGGAATTTCGCCCAGTAGAGCAAACTGAAACAAATGCGTACATGCCAAGACAAGCATAGTCTTGTATCAGTCATTCAAAACAATAATCTCTCTGAATCTGACCACTCAAAGTGGTGCAAAGTCATAAATCACACTAGCCGCCTATGTCGCTCCAAAACAAGAGCGCGATAAAACTCAAATTGAATTGCATTGCCTCAGCTCAATGTTACATATTGCATTAAATAATTGTCAGTTGTCCAACATGGTAGCAACATTGAAGGGCTTACTCACCAAAATCGAGAAATTGTTTCATAGAGAGTGGTGACGGCGAAAATTTTGCAAAATGTTCTATATGTTTAGGCACATTGGCCAATGTAGCATTTTTCATTATAAATCTCACGAATTTCATCGTTGAGGTCTTCAGTAAATCGCTTTGGGGGAAAAAAATAGGGCTACTACAAGTGCTCTTTCTGTTCCAATGTTGATTGCCCAAAAGAACAGGCTCGGTGAAAACCTGCAGCCAATAGGACACCAAAGTGGTTGTTTTTCCATCCAATAAAAAGGTTGTGGGTCCGTCGGAGGGGAGGGGCTTCTGACGAGACAATTGACGCACCCACAACCTTTCTCAGCTTCAAGCTTCTTACAAATAGGCTTATTTTCTGTTTTATTTTTACAAATGGGTTTATTTTGAAATAGAAGGCTCTAGAAATATCAGGCTCTGGAAATAGAACTGCTGGACAGTTTGAGGGTAGAATGTCCTCTCATCCAAAGTTGCAAGATGCTCTGAATAAGTAGGCTTCCAATAGAGTACCACAGTATGAGTCATAATACCCATAAAACCTAGCGGTCAAACAGGGAAATGGTTCCAATCGTTTGTCCACCATTCGTTTTTCAGGGGATTTTAGAAACACATAAAATAAGGGCTGTGTTTCGTGTAGGCTTACCCTGATCTGACGTTTTGATAACCGTGTAAATCTCTCTAAGACAATGTGACTTTTATCAATATTTGCGCCTACACGAAACACAGCCCTTATTTTAAGTGTTTCTAAAATCGCCTATGGGAAAAATGAATGGTGAAAAAACGATTGGAACCATTTCCTTGTTTGACACCTAGGTTTCATGGGTATCTCTATGATGTGTTGACCACAGAAGCTGCAGCCATCATATGATAATTGCACCCCAATGCACTACCACAATAAAACACATAAACAGTCCCACTGAGGTGGGAATAATATTGTGAAAATTATGATAATGCCCTTTTAGTTAGTGATGGAGCCATTTGAAAAGACCACCTCAAATTTTTGCCTGTTTTGGTGGGATGGAATTTTGTCCTGCCTGGTGACATCATAACAGCTAGTTTTCAGTCCGTTCCCCCCTACTCAGACCACTCCCAGACAGTGAAAGAGAGCGACATGGCTCTCTGTGTTTGCTGGTCTGTGATCCTCTAGCACCTCCCTGGGTAAGATGGGAATGAGGCAACCTCAGAGTTACACACAAGGATACTTTATTGGCACACACAGAAATGAAAGGGACATGGAAAGCTAGTGGCTCTGTAACAGGAGAAAACAGAAGCAATGAATGTACACATACCTAATGAATACACCAGGGCAAGAATGCACAGATATCAGAATAAAGCTGTGATAAAGGACTGTATTGAAATTTAAGCTGACATGCTGCTGAACAACTGGCCATAATATACACAAATACACAACTTTATACACGCACACCATCCCACATGTCCAGAGATATGAATTAGTCCAGTTGTGCAGGACAGAGATTACATCATACCCCTGCACATCAACTCAGTACTGGTACCCTGAGTATAAAGCCAAGTTATCGTTACTCATTGTGTATTTATTCCTCTCTATTCTTTTTCTATATCTCTTTTTTCTCTGCATTGTTGGGAAGTGCCCGTAAATAAGCATTTCACTGTTAGTCTACACCTGTTATTTAAGAAGCATGTGACAAATAAAAATGACATTTGTTACGCGCTTGCTGCTCTCTCTGTGACTGCTTGAAGGAGACTGAAATGTGACAGATGGGCAGATGTCTTGCCCGCTAGCAACCGCCCTAACAACTAACCTGTCAACCAATCATTGACCAGGGCCCTAGGTGTAAAAGGACAGTTTATGACATTATGACCCCTAACTTAGCCTGCTAGGCTCCAGTGCGGGAAGGTTGCCTACTGCAAAGGTTAGAAAGTTAGTGTTTGCATCTCTGAGAGGACTGTGAGATGGTATGCTAAGAGTCTCCGGCAGTGGATTCATAACAGACAGTCCTGGCACAATTCTTGCTTGAGAAATTACTCTCAGCTAACAAGCTGTTTTTGTTTCTTTTTGACCATTTTAATTGAAAACAATCACAGTAAGGTACTTAATTGTTACCCAGAAATTATTTGATGTTGAGATAAAAATGACTGCTTTGAACCTTAAATATTCAAGAGTATTGCTGCATTCAAGTTCTAGTCAGAACTAGGAACCTCCAAGTTAAAATGAACTTAAGTTATTTGCGTAGAGCTTCCTATTGGTTGATTCTGATATCTCCCAAGTAGTAAACTTGGGATCCGATTTAGGCATAACACTTCAACCCTTGATCACAGTAGGTTGGTGGCACCTTAATTGGGGAGATTGTGCTTGTGGTAATGACTGGAGGAGAGTAAGTAGAATGGTATCAAATACATCAAACACATGGTTTCCAGGTGTTTACCATTCCATTTGCTACGTTCCCCGGACATTATTATGAGCCATTCTCCACTCTGCAGCCTCCACTGCCCCAAATAGGCTAGATTATTTTAATACAAGTACACATTTTTCGTTAGCTTGCATTCAATTGCCCCTCCCTGTTGCACACAACACATTTCCATCCCCCCTGTCACAAGAGAAGCTATGGCTAATATAGGATGATTTAGTACTTTTCTGAATTTTACCTCTTGACATGTGAAAACATGTTTGTAATGAAGTTGAACATGTTCTCTTTATGCCAGACTGTTAAAGGTGAAATAAAGTACACTCCCCGAAAGGCACTCTATTCGTGGAATGACCCATCAAATAACCTTGAACAATAATTGTTAGGTGTGTGTGTATGGATCACACGTAGTACACTGATTAATATCTATAATTTCAAATTTCATGAAGCAAAAAAGAAAGCTTCACAGCAGTTGACAATAGCATTTTATTTGACATGGTACAATACCACGAGGGTTGTGTTATCAATTGTAATCTTATTTAATGGCATTGTGTTTATTTACGTAAAGGTTTGTCAGTCGCTCAGTAGCCTACTGTATAGTGCTATCCATCATCCACCCTGTCTGTACTGTCTGCATGGTCTGCATCCATGGTCCTTTCTCTCTCTTGGGCATGGAAATTGTCCCTCCAAGCGTAAGCCCCTGGCAACTGACAATCCGCTGTTTTGAATAAGAATGCCATTGTTGGGGGGTCCATGCAATCCAAGATCCTTGGGATGTCCCTACCCCATTGAAGTTAATGTAAAATGGTGAAGGTTAGGGTTAGGTAAAGGTTATGGTTAGGGATGTCCCAAGGATCCCGTATGGCACTGACCATTGTCAGGGGGGACATGCATTTTCACCATCAAATCCATCATTACATAAGCTATGCCAGTAAGGTGCAACCTCATATGAAGTACTTTCTCCCTTGATCAATTTTTAGATAAACTTGGCTATTCAAAACAACTCTCCATAGATTACACTGTACTGTATGATTGAAAGATTGGGAAAAAAAACAAGCTGGAGTGTAATTCAATAACTATGAAAGGTGCAAGAGAGTCATGCAGAATAAAGTCTCATCTCATCAAATTATTCTGCTACACCTACGCCTATCTAACTATTCTGTATTAATTTTGGCAGCAGTTCGCCAACTAATGGTCGATGCCTAAATACAGCTCAATCTGACAGTATTAGTCACTTTGTTTTCAGGTGTCAATTGTAACGGTGTTCGTCTATAGGAGGAGAAGAAGCGGACCAAAGCGCAGCGTGGTGGTTACTCATGTTCTTTAATTAATGGAAACTGAACGATACATGAAATAACTTAACTCTACAAAACAACAAACGGAACGTGAAAACCTATACAGCCTATCCTGTGACAACACACACAGTGACAGGAACAATCACCCACAAACAAACAGTGAAACCCAGGCTACCTAAGTATGATTCTCAATCAGAGACAACTAATGACACCTGCCTCTGATTGAGAACCATACTAGGCCGAAAACATAGAACTGCCCCAAAACATAGAAAAACAAACATAGACTGCCCACCCAACTCACGCCCTGACCATACTAAATAAATACAAAAACAAAGGAAATAGAGGTCAGAACGTGACAGTACCCCCCCCCCAAAGGTGCGGACTCCGGCCGCAAAACCTTGACCTATAGGGGAGGGTCTGGGTGGGCGTCTGTCCGCGGTGGCGGCTCTGGCGCGGGACGCGGACCCCACTTCGCCATTGTCTCAGTCCGCCTTATTGTCCGCCTCCGTGGCTTACACACCATGCCCACCCCTCTCAATGACCCCACTGGACAGAGGGGCTGCTTGGGACAGAGGGGCAGCTGCTCGGGACAGAGGGGCAGCTGCTCGGGACAGAGGGACAGCTGCTCGGGACAGAGGGACAGCTGCTCGGGACAGAGGGACAGCTGCTCGGGACAGAGGGACAGCTGCTCGGGACAGAGGGGCAGCTGCTCGGGACAGAGGGACAGCTGCTCGGGACGGAGGGACAGCTGCTCGGGACGGAGGGGCTCTAGCGGCCCCTGGCTGACTGGCGGCACTGGCGGCCCCTGGCTGACTGGCGGCACTGGCGGCCCCTGGCTGACTGGCGGCACTGGCGGCCCCTGGCTGACTGGCGGCACTGGCGGCCCCTGGCTGACGGGCGGCACTGGCGGCCCCTGGCTGACGGGCGGCACTGGCGGCCCCTGGCTGACTGGCGGCACTGGCGGCCCCTGGCTGACGGGCGGCACTGGCGGCCCCTGGCTGACGGGCGGCACTGGCGGCCCCTGGCTGACGGGCGGCACTGGCGGCTCCTGGCAGACGGGCGGCATTGGCGGCGCTGGGCAGACGGGCGGCACTGGCGGCACTGGGCAGACGGGCGGCACTGGCGGCGCTGGGCAGACGGGCGGCACTGGCGGCGCTGGGCAGACGGGCGGCACTGGCGGCGCTGGGCAGACGGGCGGCGCTGGGCAGACGGGCGGCGCTGGCGGCGCTGGGCAGACGGGCGGCGCTGGCGGCGCTGGGCAGACGGGCGGCGCTGGCGGCGTTGGGCAGACGGGCGGCGCTGGCGGCGTTGGGCAGACGGGCGGCGCTGGCGGCGCTGGGCAGACGGGCGGCGCTGGCGGCGCTGGGCAGACGGGCGGCGCTGGCGGCGTTGGGCAGACGGGCGGCGCTGGCGGCGTTGGGCAGACGGGCGGCGCTGGCGGCGCTGGGCAGACGGGCGGCGCTGGCGGCGTTGGGCAGACGGGCGGCGCTGGGCAGACGGGAGGCTCCGGCAGAGGCGCCGGACAGGCGGGAGACTCCGGCAGAGGCGCCGGACAGGCGGGAGGCTCCGGCAGAGGCGCCGGACAGGCGGGAGGCTCCGGCAGAGGCGCCGGACAGGTCGCCCTGCCAGTGCGGCGAGGTGGAATAGCCCGCACTGGGCTATGCAGGCGAACCGGGGACACCGTGCGCAAGGCTGGTGCCATGTAAGCCGGCCCAAGGAGACGCACTGGAGACCAGATGCGTAGAGCCGGCTTCATGGCACTTGGCTCGATGCCCACTCTAGCCCGGCCGATACGCGGAGCTGGAATGTACCGCACCGGGCTGTGCACCCGCACTGGGGACACCGTGCGCTCCACAGCATAACACGGTGCCTGCCCGGTCTCTCTAGCCCCCCGGTAACCACAGGAAGTTGGCTCAGGTCTCCTACCTGGCGTAGCCATACTCCCTGTTAGCCCCCCCCCAATAAATTTTTGGGGCTGACTCCCGGGCTTCCTTCCGCGCCGCCGTGCCTGCTTCGCCAACTCCATTCTCTGATAGCCTTCTGCGCACTGCTCCATCGAATCCCAGGCGGGCTCCGGCACTCTCCCTGGGTCGGCCGCCCACCTGTCGATCTCCTCCCAAGTAGTATACTCCATGCCATTGCTGTCCATAACGTCCTCCCATGTCCATACCTCCTCGCGCTGCTCCTGCTGCTGCTTTCTCCGTTGCCCATTACCACACCGCTTGGTCCTGTTGTGGTGGGTGATTCTGTAACGGTGTTCGTCTATAGGAGGAGAAGAAGCGGACCAAAGCGCAGCGTGGTGGTTACTCATGTTCTTTAATTAATGGAAACTGAACGATACATGAAATAACTTAACTCTACAAAACAACAAACGGAACGTGAAAACCTATACAGCCTATCCTGTGACAACACACACAGTGACAGGAACAATCACCCACAAACAAACAGTGAAACCCAGGCTACCTAAGTATGATTCTCAATCAGAGACAACTAATGACACCTGCCTCTGATTGAGAACCATACTAGGCCGAAAACATAGAACTGCCCCAAAACATAGAAAAACAAACATAGACTGCCCACCCAACTCACGCCCTGACCATACTAAATAAATACAAAAACAAAGGAAATAGAGGTCAGAACGTGACAGTCAATAATGTAGAAATACCATGTAAAGCACTTCCCCTATGATTATACACCCCCATGTGGTGATCATAAGAACACCATTCAGCATTATTTTCTAATCTACAACCCTGGCTCTTATACCTGTGTGTAATTACTAGTACCTAACAACAAATCAATATATTCTTGGATAATAATTCACTAATTGCTTTGAATTAGCATATTAATGGTACTGAGTGAATGCCCTCCCCTAAAATCCAGATGTGTTGGTCAATACTGAGACGTTAAGAAAGAATGTATTGAACACTGATGTTAACCTTTCTGGTTATAACGTTTTTTGGCAAGACAGATCTTCCAAAGGTGGTGGAGTGGCAATCTTTACCAACGAACACCTTCAGTGCTCAGTGTCTCCACCAAGTCTGTACCCAAACAATTTGATTCGCTGGTTTTAAACATTCTTTCAAATAGCTCATTTGTTGACTGTTGCTGGGTGTTATCGTTCACCATCAGCACCGGCCTGTACTCTACCTGCCCTAAGCTCTTTCCTGGTCCCTTATACTAAGTTTGAATTTGTCCTCCTAGGTGACCTAAACTGGGACATGCATAAACAACCTGACCAAGTCCTAAAGCAATGGGACTCCCTAAATATTTATCAGATTATTACCAATCCCACAAGGTATGACTCCAAACACCCAGAAAATGATACCCTCCTTGATGTTATCCTCACAAATAATCCTGATAGGTAACAAAGGGGGAGATCAAGCTGATCCTGTTATAGGCCAATTTCTATTTTGCTCTGTTTATCAAAAGTGTTGGAAAAAATTGTCAATAATCAACTGACTGGCTTTCTTGATGTCTATAGTGTTCTCTGGTATGCAATCTGGTTTCCGTTCAGGTTATGGGTGTGTCACTGCAACCTTAAAGATCCTCAATGATGTCACCATTGCCCTTGATTCTAAGCAATGTGGTGCTGCTATTTTTATTGACTTGGCCAAAGCTTTTGATAGGGTACACCATTCCATTCTTGTGGGCCGGCTAAGGAATATTGGTGTCTCTGAGGGGTCTTTGGCCTGGTTTGCTAACTACCTCTATCAAAGATCGCAGTGTATAAAGTCAGAACATCTGCTGTCTCAGCCACTGCCTGTCACCAAGGGAGTACCCCAAGGTAGGCCCCACGCTCTTCTTTACATCAACAACGTAGCTCAGGCAGTAGGAAGCTCTCTCATCCATTTATATGCAGATGATAGTCTTATACTCAGCTGGCCCTCCCCGGATTTTGTGTTAAATGCTCTACAACAAATCTTTCTTAGTGTCCAACAAGCTTTCTGTACTCTTAACCTTGTTCTGAACACCTCCAAAACAAAGGTAATGTGGTTTGGTAGGAAGAATGCCCCTCTCCCCACAGGTGTGATTACTAACTCTGAGGGTTTAGAGGTTGAGGTAGTCACCTCATACAAGTACTTGGGAGTTTGGCTTGACAGTACATTGTCCTTCTTTCAGCACATACAAAGCTGCAGAATAAAGTTAAATCTAGACTAGGTTTCCTCTATCATAATCGTTCCTCTTTCACCCCAGCTGCCAAACTAATCCTGATTCAGATGACCATCCTACCCATGCTAGATTACGGAGACATCATTTAAAAATCGGCAGGTAATGGTGCTCTTGAGCGGCGAGATGTTCTTTACCATTCGGCCATCAGATTTGCCACCAATGCTTCTTATGGGACATATCACTGCACTCTATACTCCTCTGTAAACTGGTCATCTCTGTATACCCGTCGCAAGAACCACTGGTTGATGCTTATTTATAAAACCCTCTTAGGCCTCACTCCCCCCTATCTGAGATATCTACTGCAGCCCTCATCCTCCACATACGACACCCGTTCTGACAGTCCCATTCTGTTAAAGGTCGCCAAAGCACACATATCCCTTGGTTGCTCCTCTTTTCAGTTCGCTGCATCTAGCTACTGGAACGAGCTGCAAAACACACTCAAACTGAACAGTTTTATCTCAATCTCTTCATTCAAAGACTCAATCATGGACACTCTTACTGACAGTTGTGGCTGCTTTGTGTGATGTATTGTTGTCTCTACCTTCTTGCCCTTTGTGCTGTTGTCTGTTCCCAATAATGTTTGTACCGTGTTTTGCGCTGCTACCATGTTGTGCTGCTGCCAAGATGTATTGCTACCATAATGTCCAAAAAGTATCCAACTCTACAGTATCTTACTCTCAGAGAGACTATCCTAACTGAACTCTCAGTGATTCACACTTACAGCCTCTCCCATCCACTGCTCAGCCCTGGGGGTCAAATAACTTTACCAGTGGCTACTCTGGTAATTTTCCTCTCCCTTGCTAGTCCTAGCTGTAGTCCAGGCTGCAGTCCCCCATTGTAAATAAACAGGCTGTTATGTCAAGCCTGATTGCCGGAGCATTCTGTCTGTGCCTTAGTGATTGCCAGATAGAGTGTGGACAACAGCCCCAGTGGAATTTTCCTCTGCGGCAGGGCAGGGGGAGCTGATGGCCTACTTAGCACAACCAAACCAACCCTACTCCAAATGGACCAATGCACCGCTTTGCCACTTAATGAGATCAATCAGCTCCCATTGCATTGTTGATGGATGAGGCTGTTTGGAGAACCACTCCAACAGTCACCTTTAGAGGGCATTTAAATGTGAATGACTGAAATGCCAACATCATGTTGTGCTATGCCCTTAACAGAGTGCACAGTTGAAGTGCTACGTTTGAACAATTCAGAAGTGTAATTGGGTAGGTGAACAACAGTGCAGAATCTGCTGTCTGTCAGTGGTCATTGTCATCAGTCTTTTGCTTGTTGTGTTTTGGGGATGGGGATGCAAATAAAGAGGGTGATTCCTTTGAAATACACGTTTTCTTGTAGGAGCATGGCCCACCGTTTGAACTACACAAAGAAAATAAAAAGTACATGAGACATCCAGAAAGTGTATGTGTGTGTGAGAGAGAGAGAGAGAGAGAGAGAGAGAGAGAGAGAGAGAGAGAGAGAGAGAGAGAGACTACTGTTTCTGTAGTTACTTTGAGCACACCTGAGACCACAACCAAAACATCATAAATTTACAATAAGCCTGACTGGATAGTTTTCTATTGCCCAGACAGCACTGGTCTCTTGTGACTCAGATGACTAATGGCTGTTGGTTTTCATGATCAATTTATCCAAATAAACTTTTGCAGATGACAGCAGCAATGAGCTACCAGAGGAGAAATAAGATAATGGTATTTTGAAATAAGTGAATTGCAAGCTATTGGATTCTTGGAATAGACCAAGGTGGATAATACTGTACACAGCAAATTTACAGGTGTTAAAATCTTGGTGTTCAGGTAAAAAGTGTTGTGAGTGTTGATTCTAGTGAGGTTAACACTAGCGGGATTGAAAATGACGCCACGTGGTGTTGTTACTCGACTGTGTTGAGTTAATTTCTGCTAACTTTCTGAGTGAAAAATATGTAGGCTGGGCCTCATTATCATACTTCCCAGCATGCTTTGTTGCATAAAGATTTTTTTTAAATAGTTTGTTTTAATGTCTATGTTTCTGCATGCACATTGATTGAATTGTTCTTATACTCTACAAATAATAATAATACACTTTTTTATCCCCTTTTCCTCCCCAATTTCGTGGTATCCAATTGTTAGTAGGTACTCTCTGGTCTCATCGCTGCAACTCCTGTATGGACTCGGGAGAGGCGAAGGTTGAGAGCCATGCGTCCTCCGAAACACAACCCAACCAAGACGCACTGCTTCTTAACACAGCGCGCATCCAACCCGGAAGCCAGCCTCACCAATGTCGGAGGAAACACTGTACATCTAGCAACCTGGTCAGCATGCACTGCGCCCGGCCTGCCACAGGAGTCACTAGTGCACGATGAGACAAGGATATTCCTGCCAGCCAAACCCTCCCTAACCTGGACGACGCTAGGCCAATTGTGCGCCGCCCCAAGTGCCTCTCGGTCGCAACAGAGCCTGGGCTCGAACCCAGAGTCTTTGGTGGCACAGTGCCTTAGACCACTGTGTCACCCGGGAGGTCATAATTTACATTTTTCGAAACTAATCCAATCTGTTGGACTTATTGCAGCTGTTACTGAGATGGTTGTTCCAATTTATATGGTTTAGGTAGTCTTTTACTAGCTAGTAGTTTTCTATAGCATTAATTCTGAATGCAGGTTACAGGTGTTAAAATGTTCCAACTGTTGAATTTTCTCCCTCTAGCTGGACTCCTATAGGAATTACAAATCCCTTCACAAGCCAGCATATTGTTTACCTGGCTACCCAAACTCTTAGCTCTGGGCAAATGCTATGTCACGCCCACGGATGTTAGTTTGTTCTCTGCAATGAGTCTGGATCTGAGTAACTCCCCAACGATTTCTAGAACGCAAAAACATTCTAATTGTTCTGATTGGTCCCAAAACACGATGTGTTGGGCCAGAGCCAGAACACAACTGGGTAAATCACCATTTGGAAAATGCATCATTGGCTTTGATGGTTAGAAATGAACCAATCGCTGATGACTTTGTTTTGTACAACACCCCTCATTTTGACATCACCACGAACGACTTCAATGATGGCAGTCTCAGACTGAACTATTTAGCGAACAAAGCGGAATAATTATTTTTGAGCCGTCAGGCAAGCATATTGTTACTTGCATATCTGATGTTGGCCATGAGACCACAATGTTGGGGGGAAGCTAGGTCATAACTAAAGGCCTTATGAAATGTATAATACATGGTCATAAATGGTTTGCTTTTAATTCCAAAACATGCACTTAGTGAATGAAGGTTGGTGAAGGTTTCAGGACTGGAAATGATTGACTGCAAAAACCACGTCTGTCACTAACAAACACAGGGATACGTGGGTGTCACTAACAGTCATTTGCAAGGCATGGTGGGAAATACTCTTAGGGTGTAAATTTGTTAACACTTTGAAAAGTGTTCATTTATCACTATTTTGGTGGGTCACATATACACACCTAGAAACAGTTACATTTAACACTGTGGGTATCACAATTATTATCTCAAATTTGCTATGTAGAATGATTGATGTTATAAGAGTAGCCTAAAGTTAAATTCATTTTTGCATAATCTGAAACACATGACAGATTATTTTGACAGATTAAGATTGCCTTTTATAGTTCGTTTTCTTACAAACCGACAGAGGCAAAAGATTTATTAAAACGTTGAGACAGTGTGATGTGCTGCTGCTGCGGTTTTGACCCGTATGACGTTCCTATTCCCGCGACAAGAATCCACATCAGTCGAGCACAGAAGTGTGTGATCTCCAGTCATATCAGCGGTTACTGTGGAAGAAAGGAGAGGTGGAGAACACTGGCCACTATCAACGGACATTGGGACTCGCCGTGAACAAGCGCTTTTTTTGGGGTGCACTGTAACCCTCTTGAGCAATGGCATCAATAGATCGATCAAAGGGAACGTGTGAGTATTGTCTCGCCTTTTTTATTACGATTTAACATCCGTAGATTATATATATCGTACGGTGATGGTGATAGTAGAGTTTCCAATACAGCCTCTTGATTGTGTGTGCAAGGAGACAGATGCAGACAAGGTTGAGAATGTAAAATAAGCAACACGCTCCGTGGATACAGCCATGTTGTACAGATTGCACAACAAATGACCACGGAAAAGAACGGCACAATAAGTATTGATTCATTATCAGCTGCAAGTGAACATACAATAAATTAGCAGTATCTTAAAGGAGACGCGCGCGTGTTTTGACAACATCAGCACCACCTCAAATGGATGGAGTTGTCATCTGATCTTGGCGACAGAAATCGCCCAACTTCAAGCGCCACGTAGGTGAGGGATGCATGCTCATACGATATTTTCAATAGACGATCAAACCATTTTCTCAAGGTAAATGTCGATTACATAAGCAAAATTGTATAGCTTGCAATTCAATTGTCAAAACTGTGCAGGTTTATTTAATTAGACCACTGATTTAGTAGCCTAGACCAATTACAATTCTATACCAATACATCAATTAAGATAGTGTTGTGTTATTCTGGAAAAGCAAGGAACATTTGCACTATGTGGGAAGGAGTTTAGGCATGGGGGCCCGCCTGCCTGTTGACTTTTGGTGTAGATCGACTTTTGCTCTCCAGTTATCTCAGAAATGTTTGGTTGGCTATAGGACAACCATAGCATGATGACGTGCAACCGGGTGATCTTGGGATGGAATCAGTCTAATGGAAAACCACAGTAGCAACATCTGGACTGAAACCTAAAGGGGAATGTGACATGACACAAGGTTTCATTGGATAGGCAATGACGTTTATTCTGAGGTGAGTGAAAGGCAATGCATTTTTTTTATTTATCTTGGATAGGCCTAAACTCACAACTGTGCATGTAATACCGGCATATACTTTACCCTTTACCTAAAGAGGAAATATAATTTGTCTACTTGTGGGATATTATGTTTGAGTCTTTCTGGTGTCGGGGGAAGCAGGTAGCGTATCAGTTAAGAGTGTTGGGCCAGTAACCGAAAGGGCACTTGTTCGAATACCTGAGCCGACTAGGTGGAAAAATCTGCCGATGTGCCCTTGAGCAATGCACTTAACCCTAATTGCTCATGTAAGTCGCTCTGGATAAGAGTGTCTGCTAAATGACCTCAATGTAAATTTAGTCATTGAGGAAGCCTGTATAAAATGGCTAGCATGATGACAAATTCAATCACAGTACTGAGGCGCTTTAGGGGGATACGAGGTTGCCTTGAGAGGATAAATTATTATTGTCCAGTGGAGTGGACTGGACAGTTGGCTGCAGTGTGGCAATGAAGAGTGAACAGCGCCATGGTGCTGAAATTCATCCGCATCGCTTTGCGGAAATGTAAAGGGTTTAAATAGGACTTTTCAGAAGAGAGAGAAGGAGGGATTGTTGAGTTCATCTCGACTGTAGGTTGTGCTTATATTGGGGTTTGGGTTCTCTGACAACCCAGGTCCTTGTGTATTGGTCGTCATGTATACAACTACCACCACTCTAACCTGTTCCCCCTGCAGACCCTTGTGTTGTCGCTTATGCTCTGTTCAGTGTTCACGCCAGGGCCTAAGCCTGACTTGATTACTTCGCTCTCCATTTGCAGTACTACTGTACTGCTGGGCCCGCTGGGGCCTGTCCATCTGTGTGCAGTTGCTTATTTAAGGGACTGAATCACTTTGTGTGTTAGCCTACCTGCTAATCACCAGCCACATAACTACTGTAGCCTCTAACGGGGCTGTTAATGTGTCTCTCAGTTAACCATGTTGTTTTTCTTTTCTCAACCCTAAATTGGATTGTGGGAGCATCTCAGCTTGTTTCTGACGTCTTATGTTAAGTGTTGTGTTTGCGCTGTAATTAGTGCAGAACAGTGGAGCTGAGGTACTTGTTAGTAGGTTGTTAGTATGTCCATTTTGAGGCTTTACTGCTTCCTTTAAGGAAAGCAAAGCACAGACATGCTGCACAGCAGAAGACCAACCAGGAGTACATAGGGAACCATGGGGAGAAGGATGTACAGTATCTCCACACCACTGACAACCGCTGGGACACGTATTTACCAGTTACATCATCATGTGTGAAAGGGATAAGGCCATTTGCTGGTCCAGACCAATTTTGCCCTATCCGAGGTCCCATAGGACACAAATCTCTCCAGTTTCTGTCTTGTCTGGCGTTTTATGGGTCACCCATAATCAGAGGTCCAACCTATCAAGCAGACGATTTTGCTTCAGTCGATTAATTAAGACTGTTGGCGCTGCATTGTGCTGTCCGACCTTCACCAAGTGGGTTTAGCCTAGGGAACTCACCATCTCCTTTCTCTCTACTGGTGACGAATGGGGATTGAGCGGTTTGGCACCATACTGTTGGAATGCTGAATAGAAGAGTGTTTCTCTCTGAGAGGTAACCCGCCGAGGGAGAGTAATGCGTTGAATTAGCTGGTTTAACCAAGTGGAATCGAATTGGTCTGGAAATTGCAGTTTCTCTTCCCTATCGTCGGAGTCAACTCTTTCCTTTAGAATTCAAACTTTTTTGGCAATCTGTGAGGGCCGGTGTGGTGCAGGTTTTTGTTCCAGTCAGGCAGTATCACACCTCATTCTACCAATCTAACAACTACTTTTCAATCAAGACTTCTTTAGAATTGGAACACCCAGTACTAGGAGTGGGCAGTCTTACCCACATAGGCTTGGTGTAGATGCAGGCTCTTTTGTTCCAGCTTTTCAATCCAAACTTTGATTAGTTGAATCAGAGGCGTCACCTCTTGCCCCTCTCACCTACACCCATACTGCAGCGAGATCTACCTCTGCAAAGCCAACCACCAGAGAGTATACCTGAGTGATGTGTCTTTAATACAGCCAGTACCTGCAAGACTGCCTAGCCTAGCACACTGGCATATTGAGGTCATCCATCTCCGTCTATGTTCTCCACACCTGAGACCTGCATTCCTTCCACCTTTGGGCTCTCTGCTTAGCTATGCATGTGTAGTAACTTCATAAGCATGACTGAAGTACCCCTCACTACCAACCAAGAAACAGCCCTAACGTGACTCACGGCATAGCCTGCCCATGTATATAAAACAAATTCTATGTCTCACCCAGTGTCTTTCCAACGATGTGTCACTCATTTCTGCCTAGCCCATTCGACACTGATGCTGCTGGACATTTATGTAAGCCACTCACACTCTGACACATTTAGCTGATGATGAGGGAGGAGAGAGAGCAGGAACCCTGCTACATGATGGAATATTCATGGCCTGCTTTTAAGGGTTGCGAGGGGTGATTGAAGGAGAGACGGAGAGAGACAGAGAGAGGGAGAGAGATGGAGAGACAGAGAGAGAGAGAGCCTGAAGTTGTGCACTGATCTCTTCTCCTTCCTTCAAAAGTAGCCTACTGTATAACAACACACCTGGCAAATCTATTAAGTAGGTTGGATTCTTTCTACGGCCCATTTCTTCTCTCTCCCTTTGTGTTTCAGACTTGAACCCGAGGTGACCCAGCATAAACGTCTCTTCCTTTGATCTAGTCCAGGTCGGGGGAGTTTTCCGGCTATTGTCTAAGTCAGAAAAGTGCAGCGTTAATTTGTAGGTTGCGTTAATGTTCAAACAGGTTTTGACCATAAAATGGCACATCACTTCGGTTAAGTTGTGAGAGAAGGAGGAGCATTCTCTCTCAAGTTCAGTCTGATGAATATTGGGGAAACAATCACCATGTTAGCCCAGGGTCATTGCTAGTGTCATTGCTAGCTCCTCCCCAAAGCTTTATCAACTACCAACTGCTTCTCTTACTGACTGTCAATCATTAATTCCAAACATCAAAATCATCCACTCAAACAGACAAGCACCAGAATCCAATTAACCATAATAGATCCTTAGGCGTGGCTACTGAGGGGAAATTGAAATGCATGGTGCTTTTTGAAGTATGACGGATTCTACTGTTTGTTTGATGACTAGCCGACACAAGTGTAGCCGGGTGCTTGACTTAATATGAGCACAGCAAATAGCAGCCACACGTAGAGCCGACTGTTGTTTCCCAAAAACACAATAGTGTGCAACCAGCTAGCACATACAGTTTGCACTACTGTGCTTTTCACTGCAACACATACACAGAGTGGAAAAAACATTAGGAACACCTACTCTTTACATGACATGGACTGAGCAGGTGAATCCAGGTGAAAGCTATGATCCCTTATCGAGGTCACTTGTTAAATCCACATCAATCACTGTCGATGGAGGGGAGGAGACAGTTTAACGAAGGATTTTTAAGCCTTGAGACGTGGATTGTGTGTGTATGCCATGCAGAGGGTGAATGGGCAAGACAAAACATGTAAGTGCCTTTGAATGGGGTCTGGTAGTAGGTGCCAGGTGCACCAGTTTGTGTCAAGAACTGCAGTGCTGCTGGGTTTTTCACGCTCAACAGTTTTTTGTGTGTATCAATAATGGTCACCCACCCAAAGGACATCCAGCCAACTTGACACAACTGTTGGAAGCATTAGAGTCAACATGGCCCAGCATCCCTGTGGAACGCTTTCAACACCTTGTAGAGTCCATGCCCCGACAAATTGAGGTTGTTCTGAGGGCAAAACGGGAAGGTTGCAACTCAATATTGGGAAGGTGTTCCTAATGTTTGGTATAGTCAGTGTAGACGTTAGCCAGAGAGCTGTTAGCCAGAGAGCTCCCGTTTCTAATGCAAAGCTTTCCCAGTGCTTCGCTTGATATGAGCACAACAAATATCTGTCATGTCCAGCCAATTTGCTTCCCCAAGAGCATTTTACCCATTTAGGATCATCATCATTATCACCTTCTATGCCTCGAGACTTGGTGCTACAATGTTTCCAAATGAGAGGTCAAATTTAAAGCAGTGACCACATTAAGAATGTTTAAGTACAGTTTTGTTCTCTGACCTCTGGCAGGTTACAAGAGCCGGAAACGGTATATTGCAACACATACCTGCCTCTCTAATGTTCCTCCATTCTCTCTTTCTTTCTCTCTCTCTCCCTCTTCTATGTCCATTCCCCTTCTCTCTTTCTTTTCTGTCTGTCCCTCTCTCTCTCTATACCCCCGTTCCTTCTCCCCCTTTTATTCCTTCCCTCTCTCTATATCCCGGCTTCTGTTTTTCACCTCTCTTTTCTCCCCCTCCCTCCTTTCCTCTCTCTTTCGTCTTGTCTCTGTTATGTAACATAACATAGTCTGTGTGGAGACAGAGGCGGTGACCCCGCTTGACAATATTTTGACAGCCAGACAAAAGGTAGGGCTTGGCACTGGCATCTGCCCTGTGTCTGAGCTCCTCCATCAGAGCGCTTGCTTCAGGTGAATCTCTGCTCTGACTTATTCGTTCTGGAAGGAAGGGGCCTCACCTTTCCATCCCTATTTGTTTGCTCCTCTCAATAAGAAGCAACTCCACTGCTTGTCCAAGCTGTTTTGATAACTCTGCACACAGACAGACTACTTCCCTATCGGATCCACTCTATTTGGCGGTTGCTAGTTAGTCAGACAGTGTTAGTGTGGGTTTGTGTCAATGTGACATATCGTTTCCTTGATGTTGCTGAGGCGTTGTGTGAGCGTTGGGACGGGAAGGTACATGGTCTCTGTTCTGTTCCTTTAGTGTAGAGAACACCTGGTTCAATTGGTGACGGACTGGGAAAGAGTGATGCAACTGAATTGAAATGGGACCTCTCTCTCTCTACCCACTCAAGGCACTAAGCCCGACCATGGAGGCGTAATGTAATATGAGAGAGAGAGAGAGAGAGAGAGGGAGAGAATTTGATAGAGAGAAACTATGAGAGAGAGAGGATTTGATAGAGAGCAGGCTGTGTGTGTGTGCTGTAAGAGAGAGAAGGAAAGAGTGTGTGGGAGAGAAAAAGATAGTGAGAGAGAGAGTGTGTTGTGTGAGGGAGTTTGCTTTAGGCCCCTATTCACCCTGGGGATTTACAGGGTTCTTTTTGTGTCTCGAAAAACCAGGTTACCCACTTGCCTGTCACTTGGTGCTGTGCTGGACTGCCTTAATTCCCCCAGGTGGCACTAAAAATAACCACTAATGCTCTGAGAATGCCCCGGCTGCCTCGTTTGGCTGGAAAACCCTCTTTCCTTCTACTGACGTCTTCAACGTTAGCAGCGCCATGACAGCTATTGTTAACAGTCCTAATCCTGCTGCAACCAAAGCATCACAGCCCTGCATGTGAAATATACCACGAGGAAGTACAAACAAATAGATAGTTAGACAACACAGCGGCACGTTTCATTGAACAAGAAACTATCTCGCTCTTCAAATGAGGCCCAACTAATATACTGGGCGGTAAATTGACTCGGAGGCACCGAAAATCGTTTTTGGCCGTAACAGAGCTCACACGGCCAATATATTTCCTATAAATATCTTCCAAAAAAGGCCAGCTGAGGAAACAGTGATGTGCTAGCTGCTAAGATGCATTGTTGGTATCTGGAGAGAACAGAGATTGAGAGGAAGCTGAGACATGTCTTTGAACTCCATTTGTTGCAGTCTTTTGTTCGAGCGGAGGGGAGTCTAAACTGGGCCTCTCTCTCTTTGTGCCTCCTAGCTGAGTCAGTCTTTGATGCTCCTAACTACTGACACTGGCAGTTTTGTTGTTTTGCTGACATTGGTTGAGGGTAAGTGGAAAAAAAACAATATCTGGATCGGCTTGGAAGGGTTCTTTCCTGCAGTGCAGTATGGTCACTGCCCATGGTCTTGAATCTATGTGACTGTGTTCACATGTGATTATTGGGTTTCAGTTACCCCTAAATGACTTGTTCAGGACCTACTTTATACTTTTACTATTAAAGGGACAATCTGCGATTCTTACTTACATTTCTGGACTTTTCAGTTAATGATATAGCCATGGTTCTTGAAGAATATAGCTTATACTATAAATACAAAAGTATGTGGACAGCCCTCAAATGTATGGATTTGGCTTTTTCAGCCACACCCGTTGCTGACAGGTGTATAAAATTGAGCACACGGCCATGCAATCTCCATAGACAAACATTGGCAGTAGATTGTCCTTACTGGATACTGACCAGGACTTCCTGTGAGTTTTAGAATTTATTTGAAGATTCTTCTATTGATTTTCAAATCAATCCACGATTATGCACCCCAACACATATCAGACATGCTTTTAAGTTATGTACCCAGTAGGTCCTCTGGAACGGGCCTTCTAACTATCCCAAAGCCTAGGACTAAGTGGCATGGACAGGCTTTTCCTTTCTTTCTTTTTGCTTTTTATTTTGAATTATTTAAAACATTTTTATCCTCTTATGTTTGTTGTGTAGTAAATCTTTTAGTTATTTGACTTTGTTAGTTTTCTACTTTGAAGTGCTTTGTTGCATTCATGTCTGAAATGTGCTATATATACTGAACAAAAATATAAACGCAACATGTAAAGTGTTGGTCCCATGTTTCATGAGCTGAAATAAATGATCTCAAATGTTCCATTTGCACAAAAAGCTTCCTTTTATCAAGGCACAAGGCGAGACCCAGATGCAGACACAAGAGGCAGATGGTTGGAGTATTAATGTTTATTAATCCAAAGGGGTAAGGCAAGAGAATGGTCGTGGACAGGCAAAAAGGTCCAAACCAGATCAGAGTCTAATAGCTACCGAAGGGCGTGCAGATTCAAGGTCAGGGCAGGCAGGATGATCAGGCAGGCAGGAAAGTAGTCCAGAGTCAGGCAGGGGTCAGAACCAGGAGAACTAGCAACGGGGAAAACCACGCTGGTTGACTTGACTAAACATACAAGACGAAGTGGCACAGAGAGACAGGAAACACAGGGATAAATACAGTGGGGAAAATAAGCAACACCTGGAGGGGGTAGAGACAATCACAGGAACAGGTGAAACAGATCCGGGCGTGACAATTTCTCTCAAATTTTGTGCACAAATTAGTTTACATCCTTGTTAGTGAGCATTTTAATCTTTGTCTAGATAATCCATCCTCCTGACAGGTGTGGCATATCAATAAGCTAATTTAACAGCATGATCATTACACAGGTGCACCTTGTGCTGGGGACAATTAAAGGCCACTCTAAAATGTGCAGTTTTGTCACACAACATAATGCTACAGATGTTTCAAGTTGAGGGGGTATGCAATCGGCATGCTGACTGCAGGAATATCCACCAGAGCTGTTCCCAGAGAACTGAATGTGCATTTATCCACCATAAGCCGCCTCCAAGGTTGTTTTAGAGAATTTGGCAGTACGTCCAACCGACCTCACACCTGCAGGCCACATGTAACCACACCAGCCCAGGACCTCCACTTCCGGCTTCTTCACCTGCAGGATTGTTGAGGAGTATTTCTATCTGTAACAAAGCTCTTTTGTGGGGAAAAAAACTAATTCTGATGGGTGGTGCCTGGCTCCCAAGTGGGAGGGCCTATGCCCTCCCAGGCCCACCCATGGCCACGCCCCTGCCCAGTCATGTGAAATCCATAGATTAGGGCCTAATGAATTCATTTCAATTGACTGATTTCCTTATGTGAACTGTAACTCACAAAATCTTTGAAAAGTGTTGCATGTTGTTTTTAGTTCAATATAAATAATGCTTGATTTGATTTGGTGAGTAATGAACTTAAATTAACAACAAGTGTGTTATTTTGAGCGAGGGGTATGTAGGCCTGTACAAAATGTGTGGAGAGTGCTGAACTGGAACATGCGCAATCATTGCTCCTTAACGAGCCTGTGTTTAACAAGCCTGAGTCTGTGGGTAATAATTGGCTGTCATGCACAGCTCACCGTTCTGTCACTCTAAATAGAAGGTGCCGCCTATTTGTTTAGCCTGCATCCATTCATCTCCCCTGCTATCTCTCTCTTTCCTTTCTCTATCGCGTTTCAGATTTCATCCCTCTCTCTCTCTCTCTTTCTTCCTCTCTTTCTCCTTTTTCTGTGTGTCTCTCTCTCTCTGCGTGTCTGTCTCTCTATCTTTCGATCTCTTTTTTACCTCTGACTTTCTCTGTTATGTGTTTTTCTGTACCTCCAGTTCTTCAGTTTCTTTTCCCTCTCTTGAGTGTTGCTTGTTCTGTGCTCCCTTAGGTCCTTACATCACAGTCTCTCTCTCTCTCAGGTGGCAGCTGTACATCTTTGTCGTTAGCAGAGGCAAGTGACGTCTGTTATTACGTGCCTTCCACTCATTGTCTGCTGAGGACTTGTGTGTGTGTGTGTGTGTGTGTGTGACTGTTTGTTAGTGATGCGCGGGTTGACTCATAGCCCGCAGTGCCCGCGGTTATATCTGTGGGGTGGGCGGTCATAAAATGTTATATATTATTTGAAGGGCGGGTGGATGTGTAGCGGATTGAATAAAGAGAAAACAATGCATGTATACATTTTGTGTGTTAGATCTATAGGATACATTGAGGTTTTTCTTTCATATGTTTTGCTCTGACGTTCGTGCGTAAACCTAAGCTTTAGGGCTTAACTGTACGCAGGCCAAATACACTCCAATTGCCGACTGCTTTTAGGAACTTGGGAAGAAAAAGTTCACGTTGATCCACTGAGGTTAATTCAGGAAGAGAAAAGCTGCAAAACGGAGAGTAGAAAATACAAAGGGAGGGCTTCAGAACAGTAGCCTCGTGTTTGGAAATATGTTTTTGATGATTGTGAGGTACGATACAAATTCAACAAACTTCAAATATGGCAGGTAAAGGGAACTGTACTGGACAAATGGGTTAAATGGAAAAGTAATTGAAATCTGGACACTGACTGTTGGTCTAACCTCTCACATACCCTAATATAATATTAACTCATGCAGAATTAAGCAGTTTGTGAAGTAAAATGATACACCAAATGTACATGTTGACTCTAGAACAGGAGGGGAGATATGATTGATTTATTTCAGCAACTTGAGAGAATGAATGCGTGGATTGGGACCGTCTGCAAAGGTATTAGTATTTCAACCACATAAAACATGCATCCAAGCCAAACTGAAATCTTATCTGAAACATATTGGGTCATTTTCATAGCTTTAAATTCCCTTAACTGGACAAATTGATGTAATTTGGAAATTGTGCACTGAAAATATTTCCTGTTTTTTATTAATTATTGCATTTTCTCCCCGGTCCCTTGACGTCTTTGCCGTGCGAGAGAAGCAGAGATGAAAGCAAGAACTTTACCAATGTCAACTAGATTAAAGCATTCATAATGATGAATGACATATTTTCTGCTAAGCAAGGGTTTATTTAGTATTCTAGGGCAACAAGTAATGACAGCTGCATGTATCTAATTACAGGCAAGTTGACTAACAAATAGCCTACAGCACATTTGTGGGTTAGGGTCAATTGCAGGCCTCAGATTTTCACTTCATCACATATAGTCGGGCGGTTGCGGATGAACAAACAGCTGACCCCCGCATCACTACTGTGTGCGTCTCTGTGCTTGTGTGTGCACGCGCATGCACGTCTTCATAGTGTCAACAGTCCGCTGTGTACAAGTGACATTCAGCTTAACTCTCTCCCTGAGCTCCATTCTTTTATCTCCAACTAGAATGGAGAGACAGTCCTCCTCTTTTCCCAGTCACCTTCTTACAGCCCTTCTTCTAGTTTGGCTGTGTTTCCATCATCTCTTCACCCACTCTCCTCCCCCTTCCTCCAGTCTGTGAGGAGATGAGCAGAGCGTCACAGGGATGGTGGTGGGGTGAGAAGAGGGGGGGCCTCTGTCCTCTGCCAAGGACACCCCATGCTTTTCATTAGAGTAATGGACTAATGCCTTGAGAGAGAGGAACATGTGTGCACACACTCTGAGACACACACAACTTGGCTGTGTTTACACAGGCAGCCCAATTATGATCTTTTGCCCAATTTATTGGCAAAAGATCAGACCTAATTGGGCAAAAGATCAATAAAAGTGCAAAAAAATCTGAATCGGGCTGCCTGTGTAAACGCAGCTGTGTTTCTCTATCAAACCTATACAGACGCTGACATAGACACACACACACACAGAGAGTGAGAGAGAGCAATATTGCTTACGTTCATCAAATATTCCTCGTGATCCAACCCACTGCTTTCACACTCATCTTTTTCTCAGCTGCTGGTCCAGGCTGAGAGGAGAGTAAGACATGTGCTGTATTCATTATTCTGAATGTCATAGCAGTGAATGCCATAGCACTGAAAGTCAGTTCAATCACACATATCGTTATTGATTGACTAATCAACACGGTCTCATTTATCATCGTTCTGCAACAATATCCCTCAGAGTTTGCAATGGATTTCACATGACTGGGCAGGGGCGCAGCCATCAGTGGGACTGGGAGGGCTTAGGCCCACCAACTTGCGAGACTGGCCCACCCACTGGGGAGCAAGGCCCAGCCAATCAGAATTAGTTTTTCCCCACATAAGGGCTTTATTACAGACAATCCTGTAAGTGAAGAAGCCGGATGTGGAGGTACTGGGCTGGCATGGTGACACGTGGTCTGCAGTTGTGAGGCCGGTAGGACTTGCTGCCAAATTCTCTAAAACGTTGGAGGCGGCTTATGGTAGAGAAATGAACATTCAATTCTCTGGCAACATCTCTGGTGGACATTCCTGCACTCAGCATGGCAATTGTGCGCTCCCTCAACTTGGGACATCTGTGGCATTGTGTTGTGTGACAAACTGCACATTTTAGAGTGTATTTTTATTGGCCCCAGCACAAGGTGCATTTGTGTAATGATCATGCTGTTTAAACAGCTTCTTGACATGCCATACCTGTCAGGTGGACGGATTATCTTGGAAAAGGAGAAATGCTCATTAACAGGGATTTGAGAGAAATAAGCTTTTGTGTGTATGGAACATTTCTGGGATCTTTTATTTCAGCTCATAAAACATGGGACCAACACTTTACATGTTGCGTTTATATTTTTGTTCAGTATAGTTGACCTGGTTAGCACTGTACTACAGATGTAGGATCTTAATTTGAGCCACTTTTCTACAGCAGTAATATAATCCTGCAGCAACAGGAATTATTTTGTGGATTATAATTAATGGACCTTTTTGTAGGGGTTGATACATTTTTCATTAGGGCAAATCAAGGTCTGAAATGTCAAAGTTGAAATTCTAAACTTTAGAAGCCTTTTTAAAACTCAAATACACTACATGTTTGCATTTCTCAGCAACAAAAGGGTGATCAAATTAAGATCCTACATCTGTAGTTGATCTGGGATGAACACAACATGGGCATGTAGAAAAGGCTTTTAGTGGTGTATGTGTGTCTATGTAGCGACCCTGAAGACTGCACAGCTCTACTTCACTTCTACATCACACACTCTTCTTCTCTGCGTGATTCTGGTCCTCACTATCTCATCCTTCCGTCTTGTCTCTTCTTTCAGTGACGTGCGGTGAGGTCGGTGGCAGGGTAAGCACGGGCTATTATCAACGCCAAATTTACTCAAAAATAAAGCTTGATGAATCCCAAGTTCACCATACAACAGATAGCTCCAACAACCAGAGTGACATAGGCTATTAACAAAAATGTACAAACAATTTTAACCAAATGTGAATACCAACGTAGCCAAGATACACAAGCGGTCGCCTACGATGGCATCATATTTCAATTTCATCCAACCAAAATGTCACACTGATTAACTCAGGTCACCCATAGTCTGATGTAGCATCCAGAGTTACAACTGAAAGGCACTAAAAGACCAATATATGGACACAGTTAATTGGGAAAAATTGCAACACAAACTCCATAGCCTTTCACAATGGATTTACAATTCTTCCAATGATCATGGCTATTCTGTGCCACTAGTGTAAAGTGAAGTAGCTAGTTACCTAGCTGTATAGCTAATCAGATGTGTGGCTTTCAGATCACAGACATCAGAAATGTAACACAACTTAAAGGATACATATAGTCATAGCTCGTTACAACTAAATAGCTAGGCGATAAACCAATGAATGGCGCAGTCAGCTAGCTAACAAGCTAGCTACACTAGCTAGCTAGTAGCTGCTCTTTGCAACGCGGGTGTATTTACAGCTTTTCTTTATTAGATTATCACTGGGTAACCACTGCCTTCCCTGCCTACCCTGACTGCACGTCACTGATCTTTTCCAAGTAGCAATCGTTCACTCCAGTATTTATGCCTTCTGTGCATGTGGGCTGTGCTCGGTGGCCTTGATGTTGCTCCGTAACGACTGAGCAGTGGAAATCATGGGGAGGGCGTGTTTCACTGTGATCCTTCCTGGGTAAAGCCTCTGACTCACTACTGTGTGTGTGCGGGGGAGGGGGGGTGCACTCGTGTGTGTGTGTGTGTGTGTTTGCCCAAGTTTGATGGACAGCTAAATGTGGCAGGCGTAGGAAGGAGGGGGGCGGGGTGGTGATTGGATGAAGAAAGACATAAAAAAAAACAGACCAAAATCTCATTGTTTTCTCTTTGCACTTGGAGACTGCTGTAGACTTTGAGCTAGCCTTGAGAAGGAGGGACTGCACTGCTAATAATGAGGAGATTAATGTATTTTGTGGGAAAGTTGTCATTGAAACTTGGTGCTGAGAGTAATTCCCCCTCCTTGGGGGGGTATGATGAACTTTTCCGCTGGAGCTGCGGGTCCCCGCTCAGTACGACAGGGGGGATGACTGAGATGGAGGGAGGAAGGGAGGGAAGGCGATGCAGAGCCAGGCTCCCACAGGTTCGGGAGAAAGAGAAGGAGAGGGAGAGAAAGATAATTAGAGAGAGAGGGGGAAGAAGAGAGAGGAAAGAGAGACAGAAAGAAGAGGCGAGAGAAAGAGAAAGAGAGAAAGAGAGAGAGAGCTCATTGTCCACCCCCTGCTCCCTCTATCAATCTAATGGGTGACAACCGCCTCTACATCCTCACACAAACCCCCTACACACACACAGCTCGAGGCTGCATTTTGCCAGGCTGCCTACGCCGATGCGGAGGGATGAATCATGGCATGGAATGGAATGGCACAGCATGACGTGGTGGCTGTGCATTGTTAACACAGTACAGTTTGGTACAGTTAGAGTACTGACATCCTGTATGGGACAACACAGCTGATATCAGACTGTAGATACACGGGGGACATGGTGTAGGTCAAGTAGCTATGCACCTGAATTCCAATCGGACAAAACAGTACAGAGACAAAAACCTGGTAAAAACGGTGTGCAGGTGAGGTTGGTGGAGCGCTGCATATGGAGTGTAAACAAAACCAAAACATGTTTTTAGAAACCTTATTTACATACTGTAAGTATTTAGATCCTTTGCGATGAGACTCAAAATTGAGCTCAGATGCATCCTGTTCCCATTGAACATCCTTGAGATGTTTCTACAACTTGATTGTAGTCCACCTGTGGTAAATTCATTTGATTGGACATGATTTGAAAAGGCACACGCCTGTCTATATAAATGATGTCCCACAGTTGACAGTGCATGTGAGCAAAAACAAAGCCACGAAGGAATTGTCTATAGAGCTCCGAGACAGGATTGTGTTGAGGCACAGATCTGAGGAAGAGTACCTCATTCTTAAATGGAAGAAATTTGCAACCACCAAGATTCTTCCCAGAGTTGGGCACCCGGCCAAACTGAGCAATCGGGGGAGAAGGGCCTTGGTCAAGGAGGTGACCGAGAACCCGATGGTCACTCTGACAGAGCTCCAGAGTTCCTCTGTGGAGATGGGAGAACCTTCCAGATGGACAACAATCTCTGCAGCACTCCACCAATCAGGTCTTTATGGTAGAGTGTCCAGACAGAAGCCACTCTTCAGTAAAAGGCACATGACAGCCCGCTTGGAGTTTGTCAAAAGCACCTAAAGGACTCTCGGACCATGAGAAACAAGATTCGCTGGTCTGATGAAACCAAGATTTAACTCTTTAGCCTGAATGCCAAGAATCACGACTGGAGGAAACCGGGCACCATCCCTACGGTGAAGCATGGTGGTGGCAGCATCATGCTGTGTGCTTATTTTTCATTGCAGGGACTGGGAGACTAGTCAGGATCGAGGGAAAGGTGAACTTAGCTAAGTACAGAGAGATCCTTGATGAAAACCTGCTCCAGGGCGGTCTGAACCTCAGACTGGGGTGAATACAGGTGTGCTAAATACAGGTGTAGCATCATACCCAAGAAACCTGTAATTGCTGCCAACGGTGCTTCAAAACAGTACTGAGTAAAGGGTCTGAATACTTATGTTGTCACGCCCTGGTCTTAGTATATAGTGTTTTCTTTATTATTTTGGTTAGGCCAGGGTGTGACATGGGTTTATTATGTGGTGTGTTTTGTCGTGGGTGATTGTTCCTGTCTCTGTGTTTGTTTGCACCAGATAAGGCTGTTTAGGTTTTCACGTCACGTTTCTTGTTTTGTTAGTTTGTTCATGTGTAGTTTCTTTATTAAAGAGCCATGAATCAAAATAACCACGCTGCATTTTGGTCCGATCCCTGCTACACCTCCTCTTCAGAGGAACAGGAGAAAGGAAACCGTAACATATGTAAATGTGATATTTCATTTTTTTTTTTTTTATTAATTTGCAAACATTTCTAAAAAACAGTATTTGCTTTGTCGTTATGGGGTTTTGTGTGTAGATTGATGAGGGGAAAAAAACATTTTAGAATACATTTTAGAATAAGGCTGTAGTGTAACAAAATGTGGCAAGAGTCAAGGGGTCTGGATGCTTTCCGAATACACTGTATATGAAAACCACAAAACAAACATAAGTACACAAAAAAAGTTTTTTCAATCAGTTAAACAAAGCATATTAATTATAATTGTACATGATATACTCAAAAATGAGAAACTATGTTTGATTATGTGTGTATGTGTGAGAGACTACATGGAGGGGATTATTGGAGAGTTTGGTCCATCAGGCTGACAATGTGAAGATAAGAATTCCATAGTCTGCTACCTCTGTATCTGATAGAGAATTGACTGTGAGGTGCGGCAGTGGGGAGGGTGAAGGTTATCGAAACGTCTTGTGTTATATAGATGGATTTCAGAATTAACCTGGGAAAATCCATTTGAAGGGTTTAGCGTGACCTCAACAGCAGATATGGTGGCACGTGACCACTTTTGAGGTCTGAAAATGTCAAACATGACACCACCTAACCCAGAATGTAAAGATGTGTATACATGCATGTCTGTCAGGACATATGGGCGTCGTTGTATGCCTGCTTTTTCCATCTCTGCCTTGCATACACACAGTCACACACTCACACGTGCGAGCAAACATATGCCTGCACATACACGTGTGTATACGCGCACATGTACACACACACTACTCACTGGTATCTTAATAGGTTCTCAGTGTGTGTGCTAGTACAGAGCTGGCCATGTCTCTCTAAAAGGAGACTCCTGCCGGGGGAACAGGTGCAGCTGAGGGAGACTGGGTACTACGTGGGCATTAGGCGGGCACATGGTGGCGGGCAGGGTGGCACCCCCCTCTGAGCCCTGGACTGGCCCATTCAGGGTTGTGATGTCTGAATTAGATGTGCCAAGCTTCCGCTGGGTTTTCCCTCTTTGTGCCACTGTTTCACACTAGAGATTCAGAAAAGCGAAGATGTATCTACCTTCTCCAACTACAAACTCTCCCAGTAATTCACACTCACAGTGACTCACTCCCCGAGTTCTTTGATTCTGAATCTATTGCCATTGGAATACATTCAGCTTGACCCATTTGGCTAGGGTTTATCGCTTCCTTCACAAACAATTCATGCCCGGAGACAACACACTACACAGCTTGCATCTTTGTGGAAAAATTACTTTGGAAAGTATGCAAAACCACTGGAGAATGGAGATGCCTTTGTGACCTTTGTGAGATGTCTGAGCTTTTAATAGACAACTTTTAGTTAGTGAAAGAGAAAAAACTAACACTAACTTTTTTTGTAACTTTCAATGTGACTGTTACAATGACCAAGGAAAAAGGGAAAAGTACACACATCCCACTGGTTCAGGTGCTGGACAGAAAAGCAAATGTGAGGAAATGAAGGATGTTTACAACTCTGATATATACCTAAATACATTCTAGTGGGAATGTGAGCAGAGCTTTGCTCACATCCTTCATGTCTTTCCCCAAAATGACTGTCCATGATAAATATAGATCCTCATGTTATGGGATACATATGTTACAGTACGGGAGATTGGGCTAAGTTGAGCCACCCTTGTTTCTAGGAAACCATACACAAAATGTATAATTTGACCAAATATTTAGGAACAGGTAATTTCATTGAGTCTGTGAAGAAGCAAGTTAGGTCAAAAAAACAGATTTTTCACCAAGTCAAATTAATGTATTGTGTTAGTTTCAAATGTATGTTTTCTTCTCAGGCCTAACGCAAGCTGGGATATGAGGTAACAACAGGGCCTATGTTAAAAGTGTTTTTAAAAAGTACAAATCAAATCAAACTTTATTTGTCACATGCGCCAAAGTGTAGACCTTACCGTGGAATGCTTACTTACAAGCCCTTAACCAACAGTGCAGTTCAAGTTAAGTTAAGAAAATATTTATCAAATAAACAAAAGTAAAACATTTGTAACACAATAGCATAACAATAACGAGGCTATACAGGGGTACCGGTACAGAGTCAGTGTGCAGGGGTACAGGTTAGTTGAGATAATTTGTACATGTAGGTAAGGGTGAAGTGACTAAAGTGACTATACAGTCCGGTGGCCATATGATTAATTGTTCAGCAGTCTAATGGCTTGGGGGTAGAAGCTGTTAAGGTGCCTTTTGGTCCAAGACTTGGTGCTCCGGTAGCAGAGAAAACAGTCTATGACTTGGGTGACTGGAGTCTCTGACAATTTTATGGGCTTTCCTCTGACAACGCCTATTACAGTATATAGGTCCTGGATGGCAGGAAGCTCGGCCCCAGTGATGTACTGGGCCGTACGCACTACCCTCTGTAGCGCCTTACGGTCAGATGCCGAGCAGTTGCCATACTAGATGGGGATGCAACCGGTCAGAATGCTCTCGATGGTGCAGCTGTAAAACTTTTTGAGGATCTGGGGACCCATGCCAAATCTTTTCAGCACAATGTTTTTGTTAGGTGTTAAGCCTGTGTTAAAATATGCTTAAAAGTATTAAAAGACAAAAAAGTTATTGTGATTGTGTTGAATTGTGTTTGGGAAATAAAGATAAACATGGTTTTAAAAAGGTAGTGGTAATATTTCATTCAGTATATACATTTGTAGGTGGCTTACCCCATACCCAGGGAAAGTTGTGCCGAGAGACCACTTTTTTTGCGACAAGCTATGTTTCCAAACTGTAATGAACTTTGACTATTTCAAGTGTCATGACGTTGCCCTCTTTGAGTACAGCGAGCACCATCCCCCGCTCTCTGCTTCTACAACCAGACTGCTGTGGTCAGAGGTCATAAATTCCTGAGAAGACCTCATGGACACACAGTTATAGAGAGTAGTTTTTCATGGAGACAAAGGAAATTCTTCCACCTCACAGAATTTGAGGTACGAACAAATTTCATGTTCCAGAGAAAGTGTAAAAGATCGGTGAAGAATCCATCTACGAACTGGTCCGTTTGGCACAACTTGGGAAGCTCAAGAGAGACGATGTGGCCACATTACCATAACGCTGTTTATATAACAGCCTCAGATAGGAGGTTTACATCTAATTGTTGTATAAGATGAATGAGTGAGTATGATACTGTTTGTATAATTGTGTATATGATTGTGGACTGTTTAATGAAGAAAAATACAATTCCCTTTTGATTCAAACTAAATCAGAGGACCGCCCCTGAGCCCAGTTAGGGTCAGACATCCTGGGACAGCCCTCTTCTCCCATTCCGAATAAAACCCAACTTTGAGAAATAATAGTCAGACCAAGCTTACCTCAATTACGAGATGGCTAAAGGTTGTAGAATCTTTTAACCATACCATGTGGTTAAACTCTTAGACTATCGATACCGACAGAATAAGAACAAGTCTTTGATACTAATTACTAGTCTGCAGCTAGGAATTCAGTATCATTGAACGCGAAGAACGACAACCGCCGAAACATCCATTCTATAACGAATGTCACTTTGAACTATCCCCTCTAACCAAGACAGAGAGATGGAGAGAGACGGACAATTCTACAAAATAAAGACTTTTCACCAGCGATCAAGACGACACACTGAGCGTAAATATATATATTGATTGCAATTGTTCCCGAATGAGTGAGCGTTCATGTGTAAAGGATTAGCATTTTAATTGTTATAATTATCACTCTGTAGTGACTTCTTGGTAAAACCCCCACTCCCCTTTTGTCAAACAAGCCGCCATGCCGGGTCAGCCCACTCGGGCACATTCTATCATTTCATGTAACCATATTTACTGTTTGTTTATGCATTTATGTGAATTACTTAGTTAGTAATAAATAAATGATTTAAGACAATTGATGTATGGATGACTCATAGTGAAGACTGTGTTCGTGCAAATAACCAACAATTTACGACGTTTGGAATGAGACTAACGTGAGGTAAAATAAATAAATCATTAATCAGAAGACTATTGATCAGATACGGAAATATCTGAAAGGTTATATTGGGAAATTATAACTTTGTAATCTGAATAATTTCCTTGGTGCCCCAACTTCCTAGTTAATTACAGTTACATGATTATTCAGTTTAATCCAGTAACTAATTACAGAGAAAGTAAAGACACAACACAAGGGATACACAACATCCTGAAATATATGTAGACATCTTTGTTAGAAAGAATATTATATTTCCCTTGACAGAGTGACGCTGAATGTAAAAAAAAAAATGGCTCAACTTACTCCACTCTCCCATATTTGGGATTTACTGAATACCTTACTATTTTACATACACAAATCAGATCTGATCTCAAGAAGAATCGATATCTAACCCCACATAGCAGGCACACCACACAAGACAAAAGGCTGGTGGCAACAACAGACACTGATTATGCAATATTATGCATGCTGATATCATCATTTTTCAGTAACTATCAATAAAGCATTAATTTCTTCCCTAATGAGGTCCTTTGATGAATCTGAACCACAACGCTGAATCTCTGTTACTTTAGCGACCTCACCAGTATGCACAGTATCCGGTGCTATATGTGGCTGTAGTACAGCCATAAAAGGTGGTAGAAGGTGCCCATTTGCTCTCGGGAGAGTACTGCGGCGCTCTGTCTCTGTGTGTGCCGGTGCAATGTGTGCCATCTCAGCCCCAGGTAATGTATGACTTCCTGTAGCAATCGCTCTAATGAAGCGGGCAGGGAGGGGGAGGCAGCTAGAGCCCAGTAGGTTTGAGAGAGAGTACTGAGAGAGAGAGGTGAGGGGTGACAGAGCGAGAGAGAAAGACAAAAAGAGAGACAATATTTTGTGGAGGGAAGCTAGCTAGCTGAGTATGCAGCAGCCAGAGAAAGGCCAGTCAGTGATAAATGCCCTGTCTCTCCAAATCAAAGTTTATTGGTCGGGTACACAGATTTGTAGATGTTATCGCAGGTGCAGTGAAATGCTTGTGTTTCTATCTCTGACAGTGCAGTAACCCCATTTAAGCCTTGAGACATTTGAGACATGGATTGTGTACGTGTGCCATTCAGAGGGTGAATGGGCAAGACAAAATATTGAAGTGCCTTTGAACAGGGTAAGGTAGTAGGTGCCAGGCGCACCGGTTTGTGTCAAGAAGTGCAACTCTGCTGGGTATTTCACGCTCAACAGTTTTGCGTGTGTATCAAGAATGGTCCACCACCCAAAGGGCATCCAGCCCACTTTACAAAACTGTGGGAAGCATTAGAGTCAACATGGGCCAGCATCCCTGTAGAATGCTTTTGACACCTTGTATAGTCCATGCACACCACGCATTGAGGTTGTACTTAGGGCAAAAAAATTCCCAGTTCTTCCATGGCCTGCATAATCACCCATTGAGCATGTTTGGGATGCTCTGAATCGACGTGTATGACAACGTATTCCGGTTCCCGCCAATATCCAGCAACTTCACACAGCAATTGAAGAGGAGTGGGACAACATTCCACAGGCCACACTCTACAGTCTGATCAACTCTATGCGAAGGAGATGTGTCGCGCAGCACGAGGCAAATGCTGGTCACACCAGATACTGACTGGTTTTCTGATCGACGCCCCTGCCTTTTTTAAAAAGGTATCTGTGACCAACAGATGCATATCTATATTCCAAGTCATGTGAAAGCCATAGATTTCGGGCCTAATTAAATTATTTAAATTGATTGATTTTCTTATATGAACTGTAACTCAGTAAAATCTTTGAAATTGTTGCATGTTGCATTTATATTTTTGTTCAGTGTACACTGCTCCAAAAAATAAAGGGAACACTAAAATAACACATCCTAGATCTGAATGAATGAAATATTCTTATGAAATACTTTTTTCTTTACATAGTTGAATGTGCTGACAACAAAATCACACAAAAATGATCAATGGAAATCAAATTTATCAACCCATGGAGGTCTGGATTTGGAGTCACACTCAAAATGAAAGTGGAAAACCACACTAAGGCTGATCCAACTTTGATGTAATGTCCTTAAAACAAGTCCAAATGAGGCTCAGTAGTGTGTGTGGCCTCCACGTGCCTGTATGGCCTCCCTACAACGCCTGGGCATGCTCCTGATGAGGTGGCGGATGGTCTCCTGAGGGATCTCCTCCCAGACCTGGACTAAAGCATCCGCCAACTCCTGGACAGTCTGTGGTGCAACGTGGTGTTGGTGGTTGGAGCGAGACATGATGTCCCAGATGTGCTCAATTGGATTCAGGTCTGGGGAACGGGCGGGCCAGTCCATAGCATCAATGCCTTCCTCTTGCAGGAATTGCTAACACACTCCAGCCACATGAGGTCTAGCATTGTCTTGCATTAGGAGGAACCCAGGGCCAACCGCACCAGCATATGGTCTCACAAGGGGTCTGAGGATCTCATCTCGGTACCTAATGGCAGTCAGGCTACCTCTGGCGAGCACATGGAGGGCTGTGCGGCCCCCCAAAGAAATGCCACCCCACACCATGACTGACCCACCGCCAAACCGGTCATGCTGGAGGATGTTGCAGGCAGCAGAACGTTCTCCACGGCATCTCCAGACTCTGTCAGTGTGAACCTGCTTTCATCTGTGAAGAGCACAGGGCGCCAGTGGCGAATTTGCCAATCTTGGTGTTCTCTGGCAAATGCCAAACGTCCTGCACGGTGTTGGGCTGTAAGCACAACCCCCACCTGTGGACGTCGGGCCCTCATACCACCCTCATGGAGTCTGTTTCTGACCGTTTGAGCAGACACATGCACATTTGTGGCCTGCTGGAGGTCATTTTGCAGGGCTCTGGCAGTGCTCCTCCTGCTCCTCCTTGCACAAAGGCGGAGGTAGCGGTCCTGCTGCTGGGTTGTTGCCCTCCTACGGCCTCCTCCACATCTCCTGATGTACTGGCCTGTCTCCTGGTAGCGCCTCCATGCTCTGGACACTACGCTGAAAGACACAGCAAACCTTCTTGCCACAGCTCGCATTGATGTGCCATCCTGGATGAGCTGCACTACCTGAGCCACTTGTGTGGGTTGTAGACTCCGCCTCATGCTACCACTAGAGTGAAAACACCGCCAGCATTCAAAAGTGACCAAAACATCAGCCAGGAAGCATAGGAACTGAGAAGTGGTCTGTGGTCACCACCTGCAGAACCACTCCTTTATTGGGGGTGTCTTGCTAATGGCCTATATTTCCACCTGTTGTCTATTCCATTTGCACAACAGCATGTGCAATGTATTGTCAATCAGTGTTGCTTCCTAAGTGGACAGTTTGATTTCACAGAAGTGTGATTGACTTGGAGTTACATTGTGTTGTTTAAGTTTTCCCTTTATTTTTTTGAGCAGTGTATATACAGTGTCTTCAGAAAGTATTCACACCCCAGTACTTTTTCCAAATGTTGTTGTGTTACAGCCTGCATTTAAAATAGATTACATTGAGATATTGTGTCACTGATCTACACACATACCCCATAATGTCAAAGTGGAATTTGTTTGTAGAAAATAAGTATTCAGCCCCTTAAATAAGTTCAGGAGTAAAAATGTGCTTAACAAAACACATAATATTCTGTGACTAACATTCTAATTCTGTGTTCAATAATGACTACCCCATCTCTGTACCCCATACAATTATCTACTAGGTCCCTCAATCGAGCATTGAATTTCAAGCACAGATTCATCCACAAAGGCCAGGGAGGTTTTTCAATGCCTCGCAAAGAATGGCACCGATTAGTAGATCTGTAAAAAATAATAATAATAATACATTGAATATCCCTTTGAGCATGGTGAAGTTATTAATTAGGCTTTGGAGGGTGCATCATTACACCCAGTCACTACGAAGATACAGGCGTCCTTCCAAACTCAGTTGTAAATAGCTCAGGGATTTCACCATGAGGCCAATGGGGATTTTAAAACAGTTACAGAGTTGAATGTTTGTGATATGAGCAAACTGAGGATGGATCAACAACATTGTAGTTACTCCACAATACTAACCTAAATTACAGAGTGAAAAGAAGGAAGCCTGTACCGAATAAAAAATATTCCAAAACATGTATCCTGTTTGCAATAAGGCACTAAAGTAAAACTGGAGAAAATGTGGCAAAGAAATTCACTTTATGTCCTGAATATAAAGCGTTATGTTTGGGGCAAATCCAACACAACACATCACTGAGTACCACTCATCATATTTTCAAGCATGGTGCTGGCTGCATCATGTTATGTGAATGCTTGCAATCGGCCAGGATTACAGATTTTTTTTTACATAAAAACTAATGGAATACTATAAGCACATGCTTATAACACAGCTATAAGCCCAGGCAACATACTAGAGGAATACCTGGTTCAGTCTGCTTTCCAACAGACACTGGGAGACAAGTTCACCTTTCAGCGGGAAAATAACCTAAAACACAAGGCCAAATATACACTGGAATTGCTTACCAAGACGGCATTGAATGTTCCTGAAAGCCTAGTTACAGTTTTGACTTAAATCGGTTTGAAAATCTATGGCAAGATTTGAAAATGGCTGTCCATGAATGATCAACAATCAACTTGAAGATTTTTTTAAAAGAATAATGGCAAATATTTTACAATCCAGGTGTGCAAAGCTCTTAGAGACTTGAGGCGTTTTAGTAGAAACACAAGGAATAGAGCAGTAAGCAGATATGATTAAAATAGCTGAGTAGGCAATGCCTAAGTCATGAAGCAAGCAGCCCTGGAACTTTTTACACACCTTTGTTATAAGCCAAATTAACTACAATATCCACGGCCAGTTATAGTATTGTTGTCAAGTATATACCACAAAGACTTGATTTCAGAAAAGGTGTCCTACCACCATTTCAAAAGACATTTCAATTGGATCTTGCATTGGGCAGGTCCACACTTTTCTGCTGTTTGTTAAAGTAGTTGGATCACCCTCCCTGTAGGCCTATGTGACTCTCTTGTGCAGTGAACCGCCTCATAAATAGAGGTTACTGATATCATCGGTGGTGCACTTCATCTTCCATGACAACTAACCCCCCAAAGTCATGGTGGAACGTGAGGAGACTGAGGTCAGGTTACTGTGAATTAGCATGGTTGGTCAGTTAGCATGGCTAGCTAGCATGCTCAGAGCACAAGGCTAGCCTAGAGTGTTAGCATAGGATATCTAGGGAAAATACTGTGGTGAGGCGGCTTGTGAACTTGTCAGTTGCCACTGACGTCTATGCTTCTCACTGCCCTTTCACTCACTGAATATTTTACAGTGTCAGTGCCAGAAGAGTCTGGAAGTCCCCATTAGAGTCTGTTTACAGACATGCAAGGAGCGGCATTAGCCTTCCTGGCATTTTAGCAACGTCTTCGTCAGGATGCTGAAAGCATGGAGTGATGATTTGAGAGCAGCCAGAAGCTCCAGTTATGAATATTACTGTAGTATGAGTACCTTTATACAATTAGTGATGACTGGACCAGGTGTTACACAGAAATTATGCAGAGAGCTCTTTGGCCATGCACACCAGTGGTGGATTTGGCATCGAAAAAAGGATGCAACTGGACGCACACCACACATATCTACATGCACTACATATGCAAAAGTATGTGGACACCGCTTCAAATTTGTGGAATTCAGCCACATACCTGATGACAGGTGTATAAAATCGAGCACACCGCCATGCAATCTCCATAGACAAACAATGGCAGTAGTATGGTTTTACTGAAGCGCTCAGTGACTTTCAACGTGGCACCGTCATAGGATGCCACCTTTCCAACAAGTCAGTTCGTAACATTTCTTCCCTGCTAGAGTTGCCCCTGTCAACTGTAAGTGCTGTTATTGTGAAGTGGAAATGTCTAGGAACAACAACGGCTCAGCCGCAAAGTGGTAGGCCACACAAGCTCACAGAACGGGACCGCTGAGTGCTGAAGCACGTAGCACGTAAAAATTGTCTGTCCACGGTTGCAACACTCACTACCGAGTTCCAAACTGCCTCTAGAAGCAACTTCAGCACAATAACTGTTCGTCAAGAGCTTCATGAAATGGGTTTCCATGGTCGAGCAGCCGCACATAAGCCTATGATCACCATGCGCGATGCCAAGCGTCGGCTGGAGTGGTGTAAAGCTCGCCACCATTGGACTCTGGAGCAGTGGAAACGCGTTCTCTGGAGTGATGAATCACGCTTCATCATCTGGCAGTCCGACGGACGAATCTGGGTTTGGCGGGTGCCAGGAGAACGCTACCTGCCCGAATGCATAGTGCCAACTGTGAAGTTTGGTGGAGGAGGAATAACGGTTTGGGACTGTTCATGGTTCGGGCTAGGCCCCTTAGTTCCAGTGAAGAGAAATCTTAACGCTACAGCATACAATGACATTCTAGACGATTCTGTGCATTTAACTTTGTTTGGGGAACCGTTTCAGCATGACAATGCTCCGTGTACAAAGCAAGAAATGGTTTGTCGAGATCAGTGTGGAGTAACTTTATATCCATTTTTTTTTACCCCCCTTTTTTATCCCCAATTTCGATATTGTCTCATAGCTGCAACTCCCAAATGGGCTCGGGAGGCGAAGGTTGAGTCATGGGTCCTCCGAAACATGACCCGCCAAACCGCGCTTCTTAACACCCGCCCGCTTTACCGGGAAGCCAGCCACACCAATGTGTTGGAGGAAACATCGTTCAACTGACGACCGAAGGGAGTCGCTAGAGCGTGATAAGCCAAGTAAACGGTGTGGAGTAACTTGACTGGCCTGCACAGAGCCCTGACTTCAACCCCATTGAACACCTTTGGGATGATTTGGAACGGTGACTGCGAGCCAGGCCTAATCGCCAAAAATCAGTGCCCTACCTCACTAATGCTCTTGTGGCTGAATGGAAGCAAGTCGCCTCAGCAATGTTCCAGCATCTAGTGGAAAGCCTTCCCAGAATAGTGGAGGCTAAAATGGCGCCTGAGGAGATGGCTGCCGTTTTACTGTCTCCTAACCAATTGTGCTATTATACGTTTTTTTTCGCAATATTTTTAAATGATTTTGTACATAATGTTTCTGCATTATGTACAAAACAGAAGAAAAGAGCTTCTGGATATCAGGACAGTGATCACTCACCTCGGATTAGACAAAGATTTCTTCTTCAACAACAACAACAACAACAGCAGCAAGCAGGACTTGCACGATATTCTCCAAACACCCTACAGGGCAGATATCTCAATTATTCGCAAAAGGAAGCGACACAGAGGACGAAGAGCCGGATGTTTTGTCCGGACCCACAGAAGACAACTAGGAAAGCTGCCGTTGCTCGCCAACGTGCAATCATTGGACAATTAACTAGACGAGATAAGATCACGAATATCCTACCAACGGGATATCAAAGACTGTAATATCCTATGCTTCACGGAATCGTGGCTGAAAGACGACATGGATATTCAGCTAGCGGGATACAAGCTGCACCGGCAGGATAGAACAGAACACTCTGGTAAGATGAGGGGGGTCAGTCTGTGCATATTTGTAAACAATAGCTGGTGCACGAATCTAAGGAAGTCTCTAGATTTTGCTCGCCTGAAGTAGAGTATATTGTGATAAACTGCAGGCCACACTACTTGCCTAGAGAGTTCTCAGCTATACTTTTCATGGCTTATTTACCACCACAGACAGATGCTGGCACTAAGACCGCACTCAGTCAGCTGTATAAGGAAATAAGTAAACAGGAAATCACTCACCCAGAGGCGGCGCTCCTAGTGGCCGGAGACTTTAATGCAGGGAAACTTAAATCAGTTCTACCAAATCTCTATCACCATGTTAAATGTGCAACCAGAGGGAAAAAAATTCTAGGTCACCTGTACTCCACACACAGAGACGCGTACAAAGCTCCCCTTTCCTCCATTTGGTAAATCCGACCACAACTCTATCCTCCTGATTCCTGCTTACAAGCAAAAATTAAAGCAGGAAGCACCAGTGACTCGGTCTTTTAAAAAATGGTCAGATGAAGCAGATGCTAAACTACAGGACTGCTTTGCTATCACAGACTAGAACATGTTCTCTGATTCTTCCGATGACATTGAGGAATACACCACATCAGTCACTGGCTTTATCAATAAGTGCATTGAGGACGTCGTCCCCACAGTGACTGTACGTACATACCCCAACCAGAAGCCATGGATTACAGGCAACATTTGCACTGAGCTAAAGGGTAGAGCTGCCGCTTTCAAGGTGCGGGACTCTAACCCGGAAGCTTACAAGAAATCCCACTATGCCCTGCGACGAACCATCAAACAGGCAAAGCGTCAATACAGGGTTAAGATTGAATCATACTACACCAGCTCCGACGCTCGTCGGATGTGGCAGGGCTTGTAAACTATTACAGACTACAAGGGAAGCACAGCCGCGAGCTGCCCAGTGACACAAGCCTACCAGACGAGCTAAATCACTTCTATGCTTGCTTTGAGGCAAGCAACACTGAGGCATGCATGAGAGCATCAGCTGTTCCGGACGACTGTGTGATCACGCTCTCCGTAGCCGACGTGAGTAAGACCTTTAAACAGGTCAACATACAAAAGGCTGCGGGGCCAGACGGATTACCAGGACGTGTGCTCTGGGCATGTGCTGACCAAATGGCAGGTGTCTTCACTGACATTTTCAACATGTCCCTGATTAAGTCTGTAATAACAACATGCTTCAAGCAGACCACCATAGTCCCTGTGCCCAAGAACACAAAGGTAACCTGCCTAATGAAAGCACCATGAAGTGCTTTGAAAGGCTGGTAATGGCTCATATCATCACCATTATCCCAGAAACCCTAGACCCACTCCAATTTGCATACCGCCCAAACAGATCCACAGATGATGCAATCTCTATTGCACTCCACACTGCCCTTTCCCACCTGGACAAAAGGAACACCTATGTGAGGATGCTGTTCATTGACTACAGCTCAGCCTTCAACACCATAGTACCCTCAAAGCTCATCACCAAGCTAAGGATCCTGGGACTAAACACGTCTCTCTGCAACTGGATCCTGGACTTCCTGACGGGCCGCCCCCATGTGGTGAGGGTAGGTAGCAACACATCTGCCATGCTGATCCTCAACACTGGAGCTCCCCAGGGGTGCGTGCTCATTCCCCTCCTGTACTCCCTGTTCACCAACGACTGCATGGCCAGGCACGACTCCAACACCATCATTAAGTTTGCTGACGACACAACAGTGGTAGGCCTGATCACCGACAACGACGAGACAGCCTATAGGAAGGAGGTCAGAGACCTGGCCGGGTGGTGCCAGAATAACAACCTATCCCTCAACGTAACCAAGACTAAGAAGATGATTGTGGACTACAGGAAAAGGAGCACAGAGCACTTCCCCATTCTCATCAACGGGGCTGTAGTGGAGCAGGTTGAGAGCTTCAAATTCCTTGGTGTCCACATCAACAACAAACTAGATTGGTCCAAACACACCAAGACAGTCGTGAAGAGTGCACGACAAAGCCTATTCCCCCTCAGGAAACTAAAAAGATTTGGCATGGGTCCTGAGATCCTCAAAGGGTTCCACAGCTGCAACATCGAGAGCATCCTGACCGGTTGCATCACTGCCTGGTACGGCAATTGCTCGGCCTCCGACCACAAGGCACTTCAGAGGGTAGTGCGTACGGGGGCAAAGCTGCCTGCCATCCAGGACCTCTACACCAGGCGGTGTCAGAGGAAGGCCCTAAAAATTGCCAAAGACCCCAGCCACCCCTGTTCTCTCTAATACCGGAGTGCCAAGTCTAGGACAAAAAGGCTTCTCAACAGTTTTTACCCCCAAGCCATAAGACTCCTGAACAGGTAATCAAATGGCTACCCGGACTATTTGCATTGTGTGCCCCCCCCAACCCCTCTTTTACGCTGCTGCTACTCTGTTTATCTTATATGCATAGTCACTTTAACTATACATTCATGTACATACTACCTAAATTGGCCCCACCAACCAGTGCTCCCACACATTGGCTAACCGGGCTATCTTCATTGTGTCCCACCATCCGCCAACCCCTCTTTTACGCTCCTGCTACTCTGTTCATCATATATGCATAGTCACTTTAACGATACCTACATGTACATACTACCTCAATAAGCCTGACTAACAGGTGTCTGTATATAGCCTTGCTACTCTTCTTTCAAATGTATTTTTACTGTTGTTTTATTTCTTTACTCACCTACACACACACACACACACACACCTTTTTTTCCCGCGCCATTGGTTAGAGCCTGTAAGTAAGCATTCCACTGTAAGGTTTGCATCTGTTGTATTCGGCGCACGTGACAAATAAACTTTGATTTGATTTGTTATAGCAGCAAAGGTGGGACCAACACCATTTCAATGCCCATGATTTTGGAACGACATGTTTGACTAGCAGGTGTCCACATACTTTTGGTCATGTTGTGTATCTTCCTACTAATCATCTCTCTCCCCCTCTGGCAGGTTGAGGCTCTGAGCAATGGAGTCTCTATTCGGCGGTGAGCTTAGGCTGCTGGGAGGTGGCGAGGGCTTAAAAGAGGACGGCTGTGGTGACGTGGGCTGGTCCTCCTCACCCCTCCCTGAAGACATGTACTCTGCCTCCCACTTCACACTCATCACCGCCTACCAGGACATCAAGACACGGCTGGCGGGCCTGGAGAGAGAGAACAGCGGCATTAAGAGGAAGCTCAAGATATATGAGATCAAGGTAGGCCTCAGAGCTGATAGGTTGACAGATGAGCTTTTCCTGATCCTGACCATGTGACATGACCAGGAAATAGTCTAAGCTCCAGTTAGGGGTCTGAGATGTTTCTGGGAAAGACAAACTCTTTGGCCCAAGCAAGTCTCTTCTTATTATTGGTGTCCTTTAGTAGTGGTTTCTTTGCACCAATTCGACCATGAAGGCCTGATTCATGCAGTCACCACTGAACATGTTGAGATGTGTCTGTTACCTGAACTGAAGCATTTATTTGGGCTGCAATCTGAGGTGCAGTTAACTCTAATGAACTTATCCTGTGCAGCAGAATTAACTCTGGGTCTTCCTTTCCTGTGACAGTCCTCATGAGAGCCAGTTTCATCATAGAGCTTGATGGTTTTAGCGAATGCACTTGAAGAAACTTTCAAAGTTCTTGACATTTTCCATATTGACTGACCTTCATGTCTTAAAGTAATGATGGACAGTCGTTTTTCTTTACTTATTTGAGCTGTTCTTGCCATAATATGGGCTTTGTCTTTTACCAAATAGTGCTATCTTCTGTTTACCACCCCTACCTTGTCACAACACAACTGATTGGCTGAAACACATTAAGAATGAAAGAAATTCCACACATTTTTAACAAACTTTTAACAAGGCACACCTGTTAATTGAAATGCCTTCCAGGTGACTACCTCATGAAGCTGGTTGAGAGAATGCGAGGAGTGTGCAAAGCTGTCATCAAGGCAAATGGTGGCTACTTTTAAGAATCTCAAATACAAAGTATGTGTCTAAGCTTTTGACTGGTACTGTATATATTGTTACTGTGTAAATTGTTCAAAGTAGTCATTGAGCATAGTTTGAATGGTTTGTTAAACTTTTAAATCGATGGTTTTTGTTTTTAAACTTGGAATTGCCCAGGAGTCTCACTTACTTACTGACGGCCTTGTGGTTAGAGTGTCCACCCTGATATTGGAAGGTTGAGAGTTTGATCCCCGGCCGAGTCATACCTGTCCAGGGGGTGTACTTGCACATCAAGCTGCCTCACGCTACAGAAAAAGGAGGCTGCTGCTCCTATGAGCTGTTCCAGCTCGCAGACGCCAAGTCTCGTGCAAGGCTACTTACTGACGAATCTAGCTTCCATATGCCCTGGGTTGATGACTACCACTGTTGCATGTTGCATGTGAGGGACGAGGTCTCAGTATCCCATCTGTGGTGGTATTGTGCTGAGTAAGTGATGTGTCACCCCCGCTCTCTACATGCATGGAGTAGCAGGAGAAGTAGTGTAGAGGAACACAGCTGGTGCAGCAGATGAACAGTCTGAGCTGCCCCACCTGGCAGGGGGGACTCTAATGTGACCCTGTGGGACAACGCTGCAGGTGGGATGAAAGAGAGGAGAGAAAGCGGACAGGATGGAGAGAGAGGGGTGGAGGGAAGAGAGAGAGATGGGTGAAGAGCAAGGTACAGAGAGAAGGGCAAGAGAGAGAGAAATAAAGAAGAGAAGAGAGTGAGCGGGAGGGTGGTGAAGAGAGTGCCCTCGGGGCTTGAGATTGCTATTTTTGTCTCTGTCCTGCCCCCCCAGATGTATGTACCCTCAGTAACAGACTGTCCATTAGGAAAGCAGCTGGCACTCAAGGCTTTTGGCCTCCATAAGGTTGCAGTGCGGTTGAATGCCGATAAAGTCTTTATTAAAATAACAGTTTGTTCAGTTTTAATCACCCCAAAAAAGAATGCGTTGATTTGGTTAGTACTGAATTATTCTCTTGTGACAGATGAAATAGAATAGCAAGATTTGGTTCTGGGTGCCGAGATTCCTACTAAACACGATGTGCTGTGCCTGTTTAAATACATTACGTAGCTAGTCTGTGCTTTTTTTTTTGATAATGCGATTGGCCTTTCCAAAATTGCACAAATGTGAGGAATTAGTTGGTCTGAATCTGAGTTGCAGATATGAAAATGTTTTAAAAAAAAATCTCCAATGTTAAGGCTGGCTTAAAGTAAGGTGGATGACAAGTAGAGAGTTTAGAGCAGTTGCGTCAGTTCAGCTAAACCTAGGCTGTGGCAAAGGGGGGTGGGGGGGGGGGCGGGGGGGGGGGGGGGGGTCGATTCCCCCAAGGCATTTTGACGTTTCAGGCTCATTTACTGCATTTCGACACAATTGAAAAACTCACAAATTATATGGAGAACAGCAAAAACAAACCGAAATGACCCCAGACATGAATTATAACTGCAATATTTGGCTTAAAGGTCTGTGAAACTGAGTGTACAATGTGAACCACAACTGTCATCCTCGTCATAAATTGACAAATTTACTTGTGTAATGGCGCATACAGTGCAACATTAAATATAAGCATAATACACGCAATCGAGTCACAACTTCTCGGGCCTTCTCTTTTCTCTGTATATATCAATGATGTCGCTGATTCTTTGATCCACCTCTACGCAGACGACACCATTCTGAATACCTCTGGCCCTTCTTTCCAAACGAGCTTCAACGTCATACAACACTCCTTCCGTGGCCTGCGACTGCTCTTAAATGCTAGTAAAACCAAATGCATGCTCTTCAACCGATCGCTGCCCGCACCTGCCAGCCCGACTAGCATCACTACTCTGGACGGTTCTGACTTAGAATATGTGGACAACTATAAATACCTAGGTGTCTGGCTAGACTATAAACTCTCCTTCCAGACTCACATTAAGCATCTCCAATCCAAAATGAAATCTAGAATCGGCTTCCTATTTCGCAACAAAGCCTACTTCACTCATGCTGCCAAACATACCCTCGTAAAACTGACTATCCTACCGATCCTCGACTTCGGCAATGTAATTTACAAAATAGCCTACAACACTCTACTCAGCAAATTGCATGCAGTCTATCACTGTGCCATTCGATTTTTTACCAAAGCCCCATATACTACCCACCACTGCGACCTGTATGCTCTCGTTGGCTGGTCCTCGCTACATATTCGTCGCCAAACCCACTGGCCCCAGGTCATCCCCAAACCCACTGGCTCCAGGTCATCCCCAAACCCACTGGCTCCAGGTCATCCCCAAACCCACTGGCCCCAGGTCATCCCCAAACCCACTGGCCCCAGGTCATCCCCAAACCCACTGGCTCCAGGTCATCCCCAAACCCACTGGCCCCAGGTCATCCCCAAACCCACTGGCTCCAGGTCATCCCCAAACCCACTGGCTCCAGGTCATCCCCAAACCCACTGGCTCCAGGTCATCCCCAAACCCACTGGCTCCAGGTCATCCCCATATTGTTTTTATTGACTTTTTTTTGCTCTTTTGCACACCATTTCTACTTGCACAAGTCTTTGCCAGGTAAAGCTCCGCCTTATCTCAGCCCACTGGTCACCATAGCAACACCCACCCATACTGTAGCACGCGCTCCAGCAGGTATATTTCACTGGTCACCCCCAAAGCCTGGAACAAAGTGCAAAAATCACTGAAGTTGGAGACGTATATCTCCCTCACTAACTTTAAGCATCAGCTGTCAGAGCAGCTTACCGATTGCTGCAGCTGTACACAGCCCATCTGTAAATAGCCCATCCATCCTCATCGCCATATTGTTTTTATTTACTTTTTTTTGCTCTTTTGCACACCAGTATTTCTACTTGCACATCATCATCTGCACATCTATCACTCCAGTGTAAATTGCTAAATTGTAATTACTTCGCCCCTATTGGAGTATTTATTGCCTTCTTACTTCATTTGTACACACTGTATACAGATTTTTATATTGTGTTATTGACTATACATTTGTTTTTCCCATGTGTAACTCTGGGTTGTTGTTTGTGTCGCACTGCCTTGCTTTATCTTGGCCAGGTCGCAGTTGTGAATGAGAACTTGTTCTCAACTGGCCTACCTGGTTAAATAAAGGTGAAATAAAAAATAAAAACAAGGCCGACATCAATGTGAAAGTAACCGGAGTTAAAAGAAACAGCTGACCGCGAACTATGCCAGATAAATCCTACACATGATTTGAAATAAAAGGCATACATCCAGGGGCGCAACTTTGGTTTTAGAAGTGTGTGTGTGGGGGGGGGGGGGGGGGTCCTAAAGCACACCGTTGCCTCGTTTTGTATCACATTCTTATTATAGAACTGGGGAGGGGGGACAAAAATGCACCCCTGCATACATCAAAGACTTACTTAAGTCTACAATCGACAGGGACTCATGATGACAAACTCAACCAAAGAGTGACAAATCACGAAATACAAAAGGAACATCTACACATGCCTTTTTAAAGTGTGCAGCTCCTTGGTAGCCTACAGGTAGACATAGTGGAGCTCCGTGGCATGGAGCTGAATGGACAGTTTAGTGGCCAGTATAGAATTATTTTCTTCATGGGCAATTCAAATGTATTTTAGCACAGTTAGGTATCATAACTAGCACACAGATCTTAAGAAATGGTAGGATCAATTGTAAATTGGCACTCCACATGTAAAGGTTGCCGACCCCCTGCTTTAGGCTTTATAAAGCCACCCTTGTGGAACGACACATACAGTGAAGGCTATTACGAGAGTGTCATTGTCTCCTGGGCTTCCCACCAACGTTGTCTTGTGCGCTTCCCGCTCAGTTTTGCATTTGCCTGTCTGCATTATTCGCCAGGGAAGGGAAACCTTCTGCGAATATCGAAGCATTGTATCAACAAGGTAGCTCTGAGAATATTGAAACATTGTATCAACGAACTAGCCGTCTCAGAGAATATTGAAACATTTTGCATCAACAAATATTGATATTGCAACATAGTAGCCAATGAGGGGGCGGCTCACACATTTTCTTCCCCGGGCCAGCTTGTCTCTGTCTGATATTATTGTGTTGCCTATGCAGTAGTTGCACTATCTGGGTGCTTTTTATATTTAAAAAAAAAGCTCTACATCCACACTACAGCTAAATAACGTAGCAATGTTTAATTACGTTTTGCCTGCAAGATTTATAAGAAAATCTCATTTAAATTGAGGAAGATGGACAAGCAAGACTGATAGAGTGAGAGGTGGAAATTCATTATAACAGAGGCAGGTAGTCTATAGGTAGGGATTAGGGCAGCCCAGTCATTCAAGATTGACCGAAATTGGACATCTATGCATGTTCTGATGTCGGAAATGCCTTCATAACTTGCCACTGGGGGCAACAGTGAGCACTATTACCATCAAGTAGGCTTGATGTAGACTTTTGCAAAGGTGTTGTGGACGGGGGTGGTGGATGGGCGAATATATCAGAAGGTTGCGTGTTCAATCCCAGTCGTGGACAGTGTTTTTATTTTTTACATTTTTAACCCTATCCCAAACCTTAACCCTTACTTTAACCATTCAGAATTCAGAATGAGTGCCTAAACTTAACTTCGAAATGTGACGTTTGGAGACGTTTGGAGAAATGAAACGATACAGAGCAGCAGGAGCAAATTTGACGTTTGGGGAACATGGATGAACGTCTAATTCTGCAGTGAGACTGTGAAAACCTGTTGTCTTAGAGATGCAGGCAGAGGATGATGATGGAGTAGATCTACAGCAAAAATGTTTTTTTTAAGTTAGCCCAACTAAGTAATAATTAATGATTTGCATGATCTCAATTATCATTCTGTCACTGCATGACAATGTACATTTGTTATAGCCTACAATTGTTATTGTCTTTGAAGCCAAAATGCGCTAAAAAGCAAGTACATGAATACCAATACATGAAACCAAAATTGCACTAGCCTACTGGATGAATGAATATCCTTGTTGTTAGGTTAGATTACTCGTTGGTTATTACTGCATTGTCGGAACTAGAAGCACAAGCATTTCGCTACACTCGTATTAACATCTGCTAACCCCGTGTATGTGACAAATAAAATTTGATTTGATTTGAATATCCATTATGCCCACAGCTATCACAGCCTATATTTTAATGGTAATAAAATAGCTTTGTGTTTTGAATGGTCACTGAAAAAGAGGGTTTCCCCACCCCCCACCTCCCAATTCAGCCCCTGGCTATCAGATTACAACAAGGCTTACAAGGCCAAGTTCAAATGCCAACATCAAATTCAAAGCAATCGGCGCACTGCCTAAATGGCTGACTCACAAGATAAACTGTCACCGTCTCTGCTCTTTGCTTTCTAAAAGGGAGAGAAAAGGATGCAGGCTGGCAGCTGCTCCTCAAGCAATGCTGCGCATGGTCCTAAAGCCAGTCAGTAAATATGCTAAACAGTCAGTAAATACGCTAAACAGTCAGTAAATACGCTAAACAGTCAGTAAATACGCGAAACAGCCAGCCAATACGGAAAACAGCCAGCCAATATGTAAAACAGCCAGCCAATACGGAAAACAGACATTGCATTTTAATCGGGATTGGACTGATTTTTAGCCTACTTTACATTTATTGTCTTGAGCTAGGGTATGCCTTACCCTGCCATACCCAAATGACGCCCATGGTTTAGAGTGGCTTGTGCTTCACAGTGTGTGGCCCTGGAGACTTCCTTCCAGAGCTCCAACACGCTCTGCTAATTCAGCCTGAGTAGAAAGAAGTGTTCCTCTAAATGGAAAATGTCTGTTTGTTCCTCACGTCAACATCACTGGATGATTTAATTCATTTAGGTACTCCAAAAGAGAGATGAGCTGTAAGATGGAACCATCATTTGCTTTCTGGTTATATTATATAACTTGTGTTGTCCCTGTTTGGTTTGGTTTCCCCAGATGCTCAACTCACTCATGCTGTCCCTCTATGCTCTGTATTTCTCTGTTTTTCTCTAACAATGTAGGATCACCGCGTTGCAGGAGAACTTTCCTGCAGGAAATGTAAAAGACGTAGTGTATTTGAGGTTTAAAAATGCTTCTGAAGTTTGTAATTTTCCCTTTGATTTTCCCTTACAAAAAATAGATCAACCCCTACAAAAATGTCCATTACTTACAGTGCCTTGCGAAAGTATTCGTCCCCCTTGAACTTTGCGACCTTTTGCCACATTTCAGGCTTCAAACATAAAGATATAAAACTGTATTTTTTTGTGAAGAATCAACAACAAGTGGGACACAATCATGAAGTGGAATGACATTTATTGGATATTTCAAACTTTTTTAACAAATCAAAAACTGAAAAATTGGGCGTGCAAAATTATTCAGCCCCTTTACTTTCAGTGCAGCAAACTCTCTCCAGAAGTCCAATGTTGACCTAAATGACTAATGATGAATCCACCTGTGTGTAATCAAGTCTCCGTATAAATGCACCTGCACTGTGATAGTCTCAGAGGTCCGTTAAAAGCGCAGAGAGCATTATGAAGAACAAGGAACACACCAGGCAGGTCCGAGATACTGTTGTGAAGAAGTTTAAAGCCGGATTTGGATACAAAAAGATTTCCCAAGCTTTAAACATCCCAAGGAGCACTGTGCAAGCGATAATATTGAAATGGAAGGAGTATCAGACCACTGCAAATCTACCAAGACCTGGACGTCCCTCTAAACTTTCAGCTCATACAAGGAGAAGACTGATCAGAGATGCAGCCAAGAGGCCCATGATCACTCTGGATTAACTGCAGAGATCTACAGCTGAGGTGGGAGACTCTGTCCATAGGACAACAATCAGTCGTATATTGCACAAATCTGGCCTTTATGGAAGAGTGGCAAGAAGAAAGCCATTTCTTAAAGATATCCATAAAGTGTCGTTTAAAGTTTGCCACAAGCCACCTGGGAGACACACCAAACATGTGGAAGAAGGTGCTCTGGTCACATGAAACCAAAATTGAACTTTTTTGGCAACAATATAAAACGTTATGTTTGGCGTAAAAGCAACACAGCTGAACACACCATCCCCACTGTCAAACATGGTGGTGGCAGCATCATGGTTTGGGCCTGCTTTTCTTCAGCAGGGACAGGGAAGATGGTTACAATTGATGGGAAGATGGATGGAGCCAAATACAGGACCATTCTGGAAGAAAACCTGATGGAGTCTGCAAAAGACCTGAGACTGGGACGGAGATTTGTCTTCCAACAAGACAATGATCCAAAACATAAAGCAAAATCTACAATGGAATGGTTCAAAAATAAACATATCCAGGTGTTAGAATGGCCAAGTCAAAGTCCAGACCTGAATCCAATCGAGAATCTGTGGAAAGAACTGAAAACTGCTGTTCACAAATGCTCTCCATCCAACCTCACTGAGCTCGAGCTGTTTTGCAAGGAGGAATGGGAAAACATTTCAGTCTCTCGATGTGCAAAACTGATAGAGACATACCCCAAGCGACTTACAGCTGTAATCGCAGCAAAAGGTGACGCTACAAAGTATTAACTTAAGGGGGCTGAATAATTTTGCACGCCCAATTTTTCAGTTTTTGATTTGTTAAAAAAGTTTGAAATATCCAATAAATGTCGTTCCACTTCATGATTGTGTCCCACTTGTTGGTGATTCTTCACAAAAAAATACAGTTTTATATCTTTATATTTGAAGCCTGAAATGTGGCAAAAGGTCGCAAAGTTCAAGGGGGCTGAATACTTTCGCAAGGCACTGTATAATCCACATAATAATGCACATTTCCTGTTGCTGCAGCATTACTTTCCAGCTGTAGCAAACTGGTTCAAATGAAGATCCTACATCAGTAAAGTCTAACAAGATTGAATTATTATTTTACACAGGTAATGTGCACACCTACTCATTCCAGGGTTTTTCATTATTTTTTTACTATTTTCTACATTGTAGAATAATAGTGAAGACATCAAAACTATGAAATAACATATATGGATTCATGTAGTAACCAAAAAAGTGAAGTGTTAAACAAAATATATATTTTATATTTGAGATTCTTCAAAGTAGCCACCATTTGCCTTGATGACAGCTTTGCACACTCTTGGCATTCTCTCAACCAGCTTCATGAGGTAGTCACCTGGAATGTATTTCAATTAACAGGTGTGCCTTGTTAAAAGTTAATTTGTGGAATTTCTTTCCTTAATGCGTTTGAGCCAATCAGTTGTGTTGTGACAAGGTAGGGGTGGTAGCCCTATTTGGTAAAATATCAAGTCAATATTATGTCAAGAACAGCTCAAATAAGCAAAGAGAAACAACAGTCCATGGTTACTTTAAGATATGAAGGTCAGTCCATTTTTAAAATGTCAAGGATTTTGAAAGTTTTAAAGTGCAGTCGCAAAAAACATCAAACGCTATGATGAAACTGGCTTTTATGAGGACCGTCATAGGAGAGGAAGACCCAGAGTTACCTCTGCTGCACATGATCAGTTCATTAGAGATAACTGCACCTCAGATTGCAGCCTGCATTTATTTAATAAATGCTTCACAGAGTTCAAGTAACAGACACATCTCAACAGCAACTGTTCAGAGGAGACTGTGAATCAGGCCTTCATGGTCAAATTGCTGCAAAGAAACCACTACTAAAGGACACCAATAATAAGAAGAGACTTGCTTGGGCCAAGAAACATGAGCAATAGACATTTTCCCTGTAGAAATCTGTCCTTTGGTCTGATGACTCCAAATTTGAGATTTTTTGGTTCCAACCTACGTGTCTTTGTGAGATGCAGAGTAGGTGAACGGATGATCTCCGCATATGTGGTTCCCACTGTGAAGCATGGAGGAGGAGGTGTGACTGTGTGGGGGTGCTTTGCTGGTGACACTGTCAGTGATTTATTGATAATTCAAGGCACACTTAACCAGCATGGCTACCACAGCATAATTATCCCCCTTATTTCCCATGTATGTATGTGTACATAATGCCATGATTCTCTCTCCCTTCCCAGTTCCCAATGATCAGTGAGTTTGGGGAGGACAGGAACTCCTACTGCAGCTTTGAGTCCAAGGAGAATGCCCTGCTGCAGTCAGAGAACGGCAACCTGCAACAGAGAGTCAACGCCCTCACTCACGAGGTGAGACACCTGGGGTTAATTTAATTCCACCCACAATGCAGTATTTATGAAAGGCAGTTGCTGTCCTTTCCGTGGTCAAATCAAATCACAGGATGATTTTGCAAACTGTGAAAACTGAGATGCTTTTGGTTTTCAGAATAAGTGTGTGGGAGCAGGCAGTAGTTTGTACACAGTGTAAACATTGCTAGAGCAGTGTTTCCTCTGGCCATAAAACAAAATAACTACTCTATTCTTCCCTGTAAAAAAATTGTATATCACTTTGTCTCTTGCTGAGAGGGTGGAAGGAGAGGCAAGAGAGGAGAGGTGAGGGGGATCGGTGTGGAGGGAGTATGCAAAGCTGTGAGAGAGTAAAAGAGCGAGAGGGAGGAAGTGGTTTATGGGGAGCGAGTCAAAGTGTGCCCATGGAAGACACAAGGTCACAGCACTTCAACACAGGCCTTTATAAAAGATTGAATGTGTCACGCCTCAGCGAGTATGCTCCATACACAGTCAAGGCACTTTTTGCTTCCCCTGCTAACCTGAAACGGTGGCTTCCACCTAGTAAAACAGGGGCGGACTTGTCTGGTCCATTTTCAGCTTAGTGGGCCTGTCTAACTAATTTTTTTTGTTGCACAGAATTCTCATTATCTGGTTAATAATGGGGGCCTCAAAGAAAGAAATGGGCCAGTGTGTTAGAAATGCCAGGGCTGATTTCTGGTCCCAGTCCACCCCTGTAGGAAGACGATGGTTGCTATCCACAAAGCTATCCACTCATCTTAGTCACGATGTTGACAGCCTGGCTCACCTTGGCCGTGATTTCAGTGTGTTACCATAGACACGCTGCTGCTGAATAATTCTCTGCTCAAGCATCCAGTAATGTCATATCTCTCTTTGTCCTAGCTCCCTTTCTCTCTTTCCCTCTCTCTCTTTTTTCTGACTTTCTCTCACTCTTTCTCTCACTCCTTCTTTCTCTCTGGACCTCTTCCTCTCTCTCTTCCCCTCTCTCTCTCTCTCTCTCTCTCTCTCTCTCTCTCTTTTTCTCTGTCTCCCTCGCTCTCTTTCTCTCTTTCTTTCTAGCTCTCTTTCTCTTTCTCATCAGATGCTTTCCCGTCCCCTCCTTTGTTTCCATCTTGATCTCTTTCATTTGTCTTTTTCCAAAGTCATCTATCCATTTGCCCACCATGTCTCCCACATACATTATCAGTAATGAGTTTCTATGACTTTGACAATCTAGTTATCAGACAGGGCCCATGTTCACAAAGAGTCTCAGAGTAGGAGTGCTGATATAGGATCAGTTTAGCCTTTTAGATAATAATGAACAAGATTCTATGGCCTATCCTACTCCGAGAGGCTTTATGAATACGGGCCTTGATCTGTGGGTGTAAAAGTAACCAAGATACTATTGTTGCAAAGTCTTTTGTCTCAATGTTGAAACTAATTGATGGAATGAGAATACATGTAAAGTCTGTCGAGACTGTCGGAGACACTGTAACCATGAATGGCTGGTGATGGCACACATCACTGACTACAGCTCAGCGTTCAACACCATAGTCCCCTCCAAGCTCATCGCCAAGCTCGGAACCCTGGAGACTGAACACCTTCCTCATCAACTGGATCCTGGACTTTCTGACAGGTGCCCCCAGGTGGTGAGGGTAGGTAACAAGATATCTGCCATGCTGACCCTCAACATGGGGGCCCCTCAGGGGTGTATGCTTAATCCCCTCCTGTACTCCCTGTTCATCCATAACTGTGTGGCCATGCACAACTCTACCATCATTAAGTTTGCTGACAGCACAGTGGTAGACCTGATCATCAATGACAATGAGACAGCCTACAGTGACCTACAATGAGACCTGGCAGTGTGGTGCGAGGACAACAACCTCTCCCTCAACGTCAGCAAGACAAAGGAGCTGAGCGTGCACTACAGGAAATAGAGAGGGGAGCTTCCACATCGACGGAGCTGTCGTGGAGCAGGTTGGAAAGATTTGGCATGGCCCCTCAGATCCTCAAAAAGTTGTACAGGTGCACCATTGAGAGCATATTGACTGGCTTCATCACCGCTTGGTATGGCAACCGCCTTTGATCGCAAGGTGCTACAGAGGGTGGTGGGAATGGCCCAGTACATCATTGGGGCCTACTTCCCTGCCACCCAGAACCTCTATACCAGACGGTGTCAGAGAAAGGAAAATTGTCAAAAACCCCAGCCACCCATGCCATATACAGTGGCGAACCCCCGCAAGGTTCGATCACGGCAAGCGGTACCGGAGCACCAAGTCTGGGACCAAAAGGCACCTGAACAGCTTCTACCCCCAAACTATAAGACTGCTGAACAGTTAATCAAATGGTTCCCCGGACTATTTCATTGACCTGTGCATAGAGTCACTGACTCTCTTAGACTGACTCTATGCACAATCACTGGACTCTACCCACACACTCACTCATACACACGACACTGACACTCCAACACACACACATGGATATTGATGCTACACACACACCCATACACACACTTTCGTGCTTCTGCTACTCTGTTTATTATCTATCCTGATTGCCTAGTCACTTTTACCCCTAAAGAAGTACTCAGCTACCTTATACCTCGTACCGGTACTCCTTGCATATAGCCTCGTTATTGTTAGTTGTTGTGTTACTATTTTATATTTGCTAATTTTCTTACTTTTTAACTCTGCATTTTTGGGAAAGGGCTATAGAGTAAGAATTTCACAGTAGTGAAAGTCTATACCTGCTGAAATTCACCAAATGTGACAAATACATAATTGTTTTGTTGTTGACACTAACACGGTCTGAAGTTGTCCTGTATAAGGATCATTATGCAATATTTGTTCAGGCTTCAGACTGAGAGAAACATTCAACAAAAAAAACCTCTAATAAACAAGTGAATCTGTTTTGTTTCTAAGAAGTTTCAACAGTGACATGAATCAAAACAGGAACTTGTGGCTGGCCCTTCAGTCATATATTTCCTCATCTCTCTCTCCCTTTCTCTTTCTCTCTTACTCTCTCTCTCTTCTCCCTCCCCTCTCTCCCCCTCTCACTCTCTCCTCTCTCTCTCTCCCTCTCCCTCTCTCCCCCAGGCCCAGAAGAGGAAGGAGCGTGAGGAGCAGCTGGAGGATGTTATTCAGGCCTATGAGAAAATCCACATGGAGAAGAGCAACCTCCAGAGAGACCTGGACAAGATGGTCAGATACCTCCATCCCATACCTTCATCTCTGCGTCCCTCCACCCTTCATCCAGCCATTTCCCATCCCTGCATCCCTCCTTCCTTCCTTCCTACCTTCCATCCATCCACTTCTTCATCACTGCATCCCTCCATCCAGCCAATCCACGATATGTCCACAAATGTCCCAAAAATGCTTTTTGAACATCCATATAATGATATTAAATATTCATATTCAAACTTTTTAGGAACGTTAATTATTTATTGAACACTTTCCCTAAGTTGCAATGACGACAGGGGGTCTAGAGCCTTTCCTAACCCCAAGCAGCTGTTCAGAGGCCCTATATCAGTAGAGGGTTTCTCATGATTAATTATGAGGCCATGCTTCTACCCCAGCCTGTGTGTTCTACCTGGTTACAAGCCAGATTGAAGCCCAATAAAGCAGAGATCCCCAACAATACTTTAGAAATTACTTCCCAAAAAATGATTTAAGAAAATCGTGTCTGAAATTGAAAAGCATCACTATGCACTCTCAGCATTTTGCATGTGTACCAAAGGATATTAGATCATGTGTGTGAAAGAGGTTGATTGTAGAAACTACCTACCCTGAAACCATTTACAGTAAATGTGAGGTCCTATAGAATTACTTTATACTGGCTAAGATTTTAACTACACTACTGTTCAAAAGTTTGGGGTCACTTAGAAATGTCCTTGTTTTTGAAAGAAAATAACTTTTTTTGTCCATTAAAATAACATCAAATTAATCAGAAATACAGTGTAGACATTATTAATGTTGTACATGACTATTGTAGCTGGAAACGGCTGATTTTAAATGGAATATCTACATAGGTGTACAGAGGTGTAATGAGTACGATGGGAGACTGGCAGCTCCATTAAATCGTACCCGCAAAACACCAGTCTCAACATCAACAGTGAAGAGGCGACTCCGGGATGCTGGCCTTCTAGGCAGAGTTGCAAAGAAAAAGTCCTATCTCAGACTGGTCAATAAAAAGAAAAGATGAATATGGGCAAAAGAACACAGACACTGGACAGAGGAACTCTGCCTAGAAGGCCAGCATCCCGGAGTCGCCTCTTCACCGTTGACGTTGAGACTGGTGTTTTGCAGGTACGATTTAATGAAGCTGCCAGTGAGGACTTGTGAGGCGTCTGTTTCTCAAACTAGACACTCTAATGTACTTGTCTTCTTGCTCAGTTGTGCACTGGGACCTCCCACTCTTTTTATTCTGGTTAGAGACAGTTTGCTCTGTTCTGTGAAGGGAGTAGTACACAGTGTTGTACGAAATTCTCAGTTTCTTGCTAATTTCTCGCATGGAATAGCCTTGATTTCTCATAACAAGAATAGACTGATGAGTTTTAGAAGAAAGTTATTTGCTTCTGGACATTTTGAGCCAGTAACCGAACCCACAAATGTTGATGCTCCAAATACTCAACTTGTCTAAAGGCCAGTTTTATTGCTTCTTTAATCAGAACAACAGTTTTCAGCTGTGCTAACATAATTGCAAAAGGGTTTTCTAATGATCAATTAGTATTTTAAAATGATAAACTTGGATTAGCTAACACAACGTGCCATTGGAACACAGGAGTGATGGTTGCTGATAATGGGCCTGTGTATGCCTATGTAGATATTCAGCCGTTTCCTACAATAGCCATTTACAACAATAACAATGTCTACACTGTATTTCTTATCAATTTGATGTTATTTTAATGGACAAGAAATTTGCTTTTCTTTCAAAAATAAGGACATTTCTAAGTGACCCCAAACTTTTGAATGGTAGTGTATGTTATACCTGCCATTATGTATACCATATATCAAACTCTAACCAGGACACTAACAAGCATTTGGTCTTGCACCCAACTTTCCACTAGTCTGATTCCAGATCTGTATGTGCCTTACCCAACTTCTCTGAATATCATTGTCAAAGCCATATGTTTGTGTTTCTGTATCTGATCCTAGACCAGCCTAGTGGAGAAACACGTAGAGCGAATCCTAGGTCTGGAGTCTGCTCTGAGACAGAGGGACAACTCGCTACAGAAGTTCAACACCCAGCTACACAGCAAGGACATCCAATACCTGCAGCTGCACAGCCCAGACAATCACAGTGAGTCTCTATTAAGGTGGCACAAGCCTTGAAACCCTTCTCACACACAATTGTCTGCCGACGCTTGCAGGATTGGATTAGTATTTTCATTTCAATACACTTTAGTCCAGGATCTGATTTAAAATATGATTAGTCAATGTCCTCATAAAAAGAAAAAAGAAAAATTGGCAGCTTTACTGCCTCCAGAGCTGGCCAAATTCAAATGGGATGGACCCCAATCCTGTTTGTTCCAGTAGTTGGGTTTCTCTGTCTTCCTTTTCCTATTCCTAGCATATCTTGCTGTGTTGACCGGGGTGTTTTTTTTAATGAGCTGTGGTCCTCAACTAACTGGTTAAGTAAAGGTTAAATACCTTCCTCTAAGGACCACTCGCACCCATCTTCTTCTTTGGGATAATGGCATTCGCAACAATTATATGTGCATTCCGCCACCTAATGTGCGGGTGTATAATAAAGATCCCCCAAAATGAAACAATCTGGGGGAAAGAATCAAATACAATCAAATATATATATAGGCTCAGCAAAAAAATAAATGTCCCTTTTTCAGGACCCTGTCTTTCAAAGATGATTTGTAAAAATCCAAATAACTTCACAGATCTTCATTGTAAAGTGTTTAAAACTTCTTATGGCTGGGGGCAGTATTGAGTAGCTTGGATGAATAAGGTGCCCAGAGGTACCCAGAGTAAACTGCCTGCTACTCAGTCCCAGTTGCTAATATATGCGTATTAGTATATTTGGATAGAAAACACTCTGAAGTTTCTAAAACTGTTTGAATGATGTCTGTGAGTATAACAGAACTCATATGGCATGCAAAAACCTGAGAAAAAAATCCACCAGGAAGTGGGAAATCTGAGGTTATTTATTTTTCAACTCATTCTTTATTGAAGATACAGTGGGATATTGGTCATGTTGCACTTCCTAAGGCTTCCACTAGATGTCAACAGTCTTTAGAACCTTGTTTGATGCTTCTACTGTGAAGTGGGGCCGAATGAGAGGGAATGAGTCAGAGGTCTGCCAGAATGCCTTGAACTCGTGACGCTCGTTCACGTGACAGCGAGCTCTGTTCCATCGCAATTCTACAGGCAAAGGAATTCTCCGGTTGGAACATTATTGAAGATTTATGTTAAAAACATCCTAAAGATTGATTCTATACATCGTTTGACATGTTTCTACGGACTGTAACAGAACTTTTTGACATTTCGTCTGCTCCTAGTGAACGCGCTTTGTGAGTTTGGATCTGTTTACAAAACGCGCTAACAAAAGTAGCTATTTGGACATAAATTATGGACATTATCGAACAAAACAAACATTTATTGTGGAACTGGGATTCCTGGGAGTGCATTCTGATGAAGATCATCAAAGGTAAGTGAATATTTATAATGTTATTTCTGACTTCTGTTGACTGCACAATATGGCGGATATCTTTTTGGTCTCTGAGCGCCGTACTCAGATTATTGCATGGTTTGCTTATTCCGTAAAGCTTTTTTGAAATCTGACACAGCGGTTGCATTAAGGAGAAGTGTATCTAAAGTTCCATGTATAACACTTGTATTTTCATCAACATTTATTAGTAGTATTTCTTTGAATTGATGTGGCTCTCTGCAAAATCACCGGATGTTTTTGGAACTACTGAACATAACGCGCCACTGTATACTGAGATTTTTTGATATAAATATTAACTTTATCGAACAAAAAATACATGTATTGTGTAACATGAAGTCCTATGAGTGTCATCTGATGAAGATCATCAAAGGCTAGTGATTAATTCTATCTCTATTTCTGATTTTTGTGACTCCTCTCTTTGGCTTGAAAAATGGCTGTGTTTTTCTGTGACTTGGCTCTGACCTAACATAATCGTTTGTGGTGCTTTCGCTGTAAAGCCTATTTGAAATCGGACACTGTGGTGGGATTAACAAGAAGTGTATCATTAAAATGATGTGAAATACTTCTATGTTTGAGGAATTTTAATTATGGGATTTCTGTTGTTTTTAATTTGGCGCCCTGCACTCTCACTGGCTGTTGTCATATCGATACCGTTAACGGGATCTCAGCCCTAAGAAGATTAAACACTGTTTCCCATGCGTGTTCAATGAACCATGAACAATTAATGAGCATGCACCTGTGGAACGGTCGTTAAGACACTAACAGCTTACAGACGGTAGGCAATTAAGGTGACAGTTATGAAAACCAAGACAGGCCTTTCTACTGACTCTAAAAAACATCTGCGTGAATGTGCCTTAGGCATGCTGCAAGGAGGCATAAGGACTGCAGATGTGGCCAGGGCAATAAATTGAAATGTACTATGAGACACCTAAGACAGCGCTACAGGGAGACAGGACGGATAGCTGATCGTCCTTGCAGTGGCAGACCACATGTAACAACACCTGCACAGTATCGGTACATCCAAACTTCACACCTGCGGAACAGGTACAGGATGGCAATAACAACTGCCCAAGTTACACCAGGAACGCACAATCCCTCCATCAGTGATCAGACTGTCCGCAATAGGCTGAGAGAGGCTGGACTGAGGACTTGTAGGCCTGTTGTAAGGCAGGTCCTCACCAGAGATCACCGGCAACAATGTTGCCTATAGGCACAAACCCATAGGCAACGCTGTTCGCTGGACCAGACAGGACTGACAAAAAGTTATCTTCACTGACGAGTCGCGGTTTTGTCTCAACAGGGGTGATGGTCGGATTCACGTTTATCGTCGAAGGAATGAGCGTTACACCAAAGGCCTGTACTCTGGAGCGGGATTGATTTGGAGGTGGTGGGTCCGTCATGGTCTGGGGCGGTGTGTCACGGACTGAGCTTGTTGTCATTGCAGGCAATCTCAACGCTGTGCGTTACAGGGAAGATATCCTCCTCCCTTATGTGGTACCCTTCCTGCAGGCTGACATGACCCTCCAGAATGACAATGCCACAAGCCATACTGCTCGTTCTGTGCGTGATTTCCTGGAAGACAGGAATGTCAGTGTTCTGCCATGGCCAGCAAAGAGCCCTGATCTCAATCCCATTGAGCACATCGGAGGGTGAGGTCTAGGGACATTCCCCTCAGAAATGTCCAGGAACTTGCAGGTGCATTGGTGGAAGAGGGGGGTAACATCTCACAGCAAGAACTGGCAAATCTGAGGCAGTCCATGAGGAGGAGATGCACTGCAGTACTTAATGCAGCTGGTGGCCACACCAGATACTGACTGTTACTTTTGATTTTGACCCCCCCTTTGTTCAGGCACACATTATTCAATTTCTGTTAGTCACATGTCTGTGGAACTTGTTCAGTTTATGTCTCAGTTGTTGAATCTTATGTTCATACAAATATTTACACATGTTCGCTGAAAATAAACGCAGTTGACAGTGAGAGGACATTTCTTTTATTGCTGAGTTTATATACAGTGCCAGTCACAAGTTTGGACACAACTACTCATTCAGGGTTTTTCCTTATTTGTAGTATTTTCTACATTGTAGAATAATAGTGAAGACATCACAACTATTAAATAACACATATGGAATCATGTAGTAACCAAAAAAGTGTTAAACAAATCTAAATATATTTGATATTTTATATTCTTCAAAGTAGCCACCCTTTGCACACTCTACCCTTTGCACACTCTTGGCATTCCCTCAACCGGCTTCACGAGGAATGCTTTTCCAACTGTCTTGAATGAGTTCCCACATTGCCCTATCCCATCTGGAGGAATATCTATGTAAGGAATATCTATTTAATAATGCTGTTCATTGACTACAGCTCAGCATTCAACACCATAGTACCCTCCAAGCTCATTATTAAGCTTGAGATCCTGGGTCTCAAACCCGCCCTGTGCAATTGGGTCCTGACTTTCTGACTGGCCGCCCCCAGGTGGTGAAGGTAGGAAACAACATCTCCACTTCGCTGATCCTCAACACTGAGGCCCCACAAGGGTGCTGCTCAGCCCCCTCCTGTACTCCCTGTTCAGCCATGACTGCGTGGCCATCAACTCAATCATCAAGTTTTCAGACACCACAACAGTAGTGGGCTTGATTACCAACAACTACGAGACAGCCTACAGGAGGAGGTGAGGGCACTCAGAGTTTGGTGTCAGGAAAACAACCTCTCACTCAACGTCAACAAAACAAAGGAGATGATTGTGGACTAGGAAAGCACGGTGGCTAGGAAAAACTCCCTAGAAAGGCCAAAACCTAGGAAGAAACCTAGAGAGGAACCAGGCTATGAGAGGTGTCCAGTCCTCTTCTGATTGTGCCGGGTGGAGATTATAACAGAACATGGCCAAGATGTTCAAATGTTCATAAATTACCAGCATGGTCAAATAATAATAATCACAGGCAGAACAGTTGAAACTGGAGCAGCAGCACGGCCAGGTGGACTGGGGACAGCAAGGAGTCATCATGCCAGGTAGTCCTGAGGCATGGTCCTAAGGCTCAGGTCCTCCGAGAGAAAGAGAGAAAGAGAGAATTAGAGAGAGCATACTTAACTTCACACAGGACACCGGATAAGATGGGAGAAGTACTCCAGATATAACAAACTGACCCTAGCCCCCCGACACATAAACTACTGCAGCATAAATACTGGAGGCTGAGACAGGAGGGGTCAGGAGACACTGTGGCCCCATCCGATGATACCCCCGGACAGGGCTAAACAGGAAGGATATAACCCCACCCACTTTGCCAAAGCACAGCCCCCACACCACTAGAGGATATCTTCAACCACCAACTTACCATCCTGAGACAAGGCCGAGTATAGCCCACAAAGATCTCCGCCACGGCACAACCCATATCACTCTCCTTCTTGGTCAAATAGCCCTTACACAGCCTGGAGGTGTGTTTTGGGTCATTGTCTTGTTGAAAAACAAATTATAGTCCCACTAAGCACAAACCAGATGAGATGTCATATCGCTGCAGAATGCTGTGGTAGCCGTGCTGGTTAAGTGTGTCTTGAATTCTAAATTAATCACTGACAGTGCCACCAGCAAAGCACCTCCACACCATCACACCACCTTATCCATGCTTCACAGTAGGAACCACAAATGCGGAGATAATCCGTTCACCTACTCTGCGTCTCACAAAGACATGGCGGTTGGAACCTAAAAATCTCAAATTTGAACTCATCAGACCAAAGGACATATTTCCACCGGTCTAATGTCCATTGCTCGTGTTTCTTGACCCAAGCAAGTCTCTTCTTATTGGTGTCCTTTAGTGGTGGTTTCTTTGCAGCAATTTGACCATGAAGGCCAGATTCACACAGTCTCCTCTGAACAGTTGATGTTGAGACGTGTCTGTTACTTGAACTCTGTGAAGCATTTATTTGGGCTGCAATCTGAGGTGCAGTTAACTCTAATGAACTTAACCTGTGCAGCAGAGGTACCTCTGGGTCTTCCATTCCTGTGGCGGTCCTCATTAGAGCCAGTTTCAGCATAGCTCTTGATGGTTTTTGAGACTGCACTTGGATAAACTTTAAAAGTTCTAGAAATTTCCCAAATTGACTAACCATGTCTTAAAGTAATGATTGGACTGTCGTTTGTCTTTGCTTATTTGAGCTGTTCATGCCATAATATGGACTTGGTCTTTTACCAAATAGGGCTATCTTCTGTTTACCACCCCTACCTTGTCACAACACAACTGATTGGCTCAAATGCATTAAGAAGGAAAGAAATTCCACAAATGAACTTTTAACAAGGCACACATGTTCATTGAAATGCATTCCAGGTGACTACCTCATGAAGCTGGTTGAGAGAATTCCTAGAGTGTACAAAGCTGTCATCAAGGCAAATGGTGGCTACTTTGAAGAATATTAAAAAATACATGTATAAACACTTTTTTGGTTACTACATGATTTCATATGTGTTATTTCATCGTTTTGATGTCTATACTTTTTTATTCTACAATGTGGAAAATAGTAAAAAATAAAGAAAACCCCTTAAATGAGTAGTTTTGTCCGAACTTTTGACTGGTACTGTGTCTATATAATTTATCAATAGCAACAATTTTTTTAAACTAAGTCAGCCTGCTTTTCTAACAACATTTTAATCAGGTCTCTACTCAGGCTCAGAAGGATCCTGTGAGGGCGGGACATTTTCTGGCGACAGTAGTCCAAGCAGTGCTTCTGCTGTGAAGCGTCGGCGGCCCAAACACATGTTGGCTTGCAGATACTGTTTAATGATGTCCAGCTTCTTGTACTTCTTGTACAGTACAGTTAATAACAGTGGTTATAAATGCTACAAAATCCACCTTCATTACAATAAGTGTATCCAGATCACTTGTTTGGCGTACAACATTTGCAACTGGTTGCGGTCCGTCCACTGCCATATCTTCTTCAGCGCTGTGGTCTCTTTCCCCTTCAACTCTCTTCACCACCTGTAGGGGATTTGCTGTACAGCCCTGATCCTTGACACCTCAACCTCTTTCACCCCCTCAGGGCACTCTGGGAATTCAGAAATATGATCCCCACCACATTTGCAACATTTTACATTCACAGACTCCTCAATAACATTTTCTTTCCGTCTGCAAACACTTGACACGTGGGCAAGCTTTTTACACTTCACGAACGCTCTCACGTGGTATCTTATATATCCCATCTTTACATAGGTTGGTAGATACTCTTCATCAAACATCAATAATACAGATCAACTTTGCCCTCTTTTCCCCATTCTTCATACAGGTCAAGTGGCGTGCATCTATGGCAACTGTCGGATGCATGGTGCTCTTGACAGAAGTGTTCTTTCTTGCCTTGCATTGGTATAGTGTGAGTGTTGTCTTGTTATTCTTCAGCACTGTTGTGGAGTTAAACGTCTGTGCAGGTGCCTTATTTTGTGCAGAGGGAGAGAGCTCCCGTCTCACTTTGTTCATTGTGCCGACTAAGCTTGTTTTACTTCCAAGCAACTTGTTCGCCATTGACAGTGAAGTGAAGAAATTGTCCATGGTGACATTTTTCCCTTTGCCAACGTAAGGTCCCTCAAGCCTCATCACCACATTCTCCGACACCTGCTGTCTGATGTGGATCTTTTCCAAAACCGCGTCCGTTCCTCTCTCCTATCTCACCGTTTCATTTGGTGGTGGCGCCGGCTCCTGCTCAGTGCGCACCGTTCAGGCTTTTTACCACTCAGGGCTTGGAGGTTAAGGTTCGGGCTAAGGCTCAGAACCAGAAGAATAATCATCGGAGATGTCGTGATTCATTTCTTCCTCGCCATCTGAGTCGTTTTCATTCAGATCTCATAGCAGCGCTAACGGAGCATGTGCATCCATTCGTCTTGGTCTTCTTGCCACTGTAAATTACACACACTCTCACTGTGTACTCCAAGTAGACCAGAGTAGACTGATTGGGTGGACTAATATAGGGTACATAACATTTTGAGATTATAATTAGAATATACCAATAAAATAGAATGGCCCGCCCTGTTCCTCATTCGCAATAGGTAATTACATAATTAGGCATTGTTCACTTCCCCTTGCTCATTAACTCACCCATTCACCCCCTTTCCACCCATCATAGTTTACTTGATGTGCCACTGCACCTTCCAATGTCTGTAGAATGAGCAGAGCGGGCCCTACTGTTTGTAGAATGAGCAGAGCGGGCCCTACGGTCTGTAGAATGAGCAGAGCGGGCCCTACTGTCTGTAGAATGAGCAGAGCGGGCCCTACTGTCTGTAGAATGAGCAGAGCGGGCCCTACTGTCGGGAGAATGAGCAGAGCGGGCCCTACTGTCTGTAGAATGAGCAGAGCGGGCCCTACTGTCTGTAGAATGAGCAGAGCGGGCCCGACTGTCTGTAGAATGAGCAGAGCGGGCCCTACTGTCGGGAGAATGAGCGGAGCAGGCCCTACTGTCTGTAGAATGAGCAGAGCGGGCCCTACTATCTGTAGAATGAGCAGAGCGGGCCCTACTGCCGGGAGAATGAGCAGAGCGGGCCCTACTGTCGGGAGAATGAGCGGAGCGGGCCCTACTGTCGGGAGAATGAGTGGAGCAGGCCCTACTGTCGGGAGAATGAACGGAGCAGGCCCTACTGTCTGGAGAATGAGCAGAGCAGGCCCTACTGTCGGGAGAATGAGCGGAGCAGGCCCTACTGTCGGGAGAATGAGTGGAGCAGACCCTACTGTCGGGAGAATGACTTCAAAAAGGCTTCCCAAATGAACATCCTTATCCAAAGAAACGCACTCCAACAAGCAACGATTCATCAGACTCGTTATCCACAACCATTTTTCCCTTTTTGTTCCATTCTTGGACTTCACTGTTGTCCACTCATCCTTCTCACTAACTGTACTCAATGCGCTCTCAGCCTCAAACAACACTTCTGCTACCGCCATCTCAACCTCTCTCCACTGTCTGCTGGCTAGCTACCTCCCACTCTCACGAGACTCATGACAACCGAAATTGATTTGGGGAAACAGAACTACTATTGGCCAACTCTCTCCCATCTTGCACTGCTGCTTCCTATATGCTAATTACACAGTACCACCCACTCCAGCTGATGGAAGCATGCTGGGTAGCAGGTCACTACTGAAGAGAACAGCTGCTATGGAGTCACAAGGCCTGAACTGTGTCCCCCTAGTAAAAAGGATGTAAAATGCGGATGAAATGTGTCATTAATACCTCTCTTATTGCTGAGTCATGCCGAGGTGTATTTATGTGAAGGGTTGTCCTTCAGATGGAAAGCGTTCATGATATGCTTTAGTACCATTACATGTTGAAATGTATTATTCTGTACACTACTGTTCACTACTGAACCACAGGCTGACCTGTACCCCATTAAAATGAAAGGGAAAGCCACTTAGTCTAGTACAGGGTTCCCTAACTGGCGAACCGCGGGCTGAATTTGACCCTGAATCTAGTTGATGATCCCAGCCCTAGTAGTTCAGCTGTGACTTGTACACAAACACAAATGTGTGCGTTTGATGTAATTGCGGAAGTTGCGTGCAAGAGATTGTGGGCAATATACTGTGTTAGAGAGGATTTGTGTGTTTTCTATCAGTGTGAGTTGTGTGTATGTGTTTTTTTCCAGTGTCAGTGTGTCAATGCCTGTGTGTTGTGTGAGGTGGCTGGTGAGATGAGATAGACGACGACTCTATCACAATAGCTATTGGCTGAGTGACGGCGTCTGTATGAGCTGGGCTCCGAGGCTGTGCCCAATCACGCTCCTCCACCCAGGTGGAAAATGAAAATACGTGGAGCTGGCTTATCTGGCTGGTGGAACAGGTGTAACAATGTGGGCCAGGTGTAACAATGTGGGCCAGGTGTAACAATGTGGGCCAGGTGAAACAATGTAGGCCAGGTGGAACAATGTGGGCCAGGTGGAACAATGTGGGCCAGGTGGAACAATGAAGTTACGTGGAGCTGGCTTATTTGGCTGGAAGTCCACATCACTATCCCTTATCCCTTCCCTGGAAAGTATAAGGATGAATGGTATAAACCCTGGGATAATTAAGTCCCTCTAGATTGATCATGTGTGTGTGTCGGCGTTGCCTTCCCCCTCCGCAGTGCTGGACTGTCCTGCGCTGACCCTACAGAACTCTCGTAGTCTAGACACTCTGTCCGACCTGAAGCTGCAGCGTCTGGAGGCGGAGCTAGAGGGGGCGCGGCACCAGGCCCAAGGGGCGTGTCAGAGGGAACAGGAAGTGAAGGCCGAGTGTGAGAGACTGCAGGAAGAGCTGAAACAGATCCAGAACAACCACATAGAGAGGGTCAGTGAACAAACAACACACACACACACCTAACACACACACACCTAACACACTGGTAAGTCTTACAAACTGGTACATTCTCCCTCTATTTTCTAAAGCATAGTCAGTTCTGTCTAACTCTTGTTCTCACTTGGCTCTTACTTCGAGCACCTGCATGCTAATCTGTTTTCCCGCTCTACTTCGGCAGGAAATGACTTCGTCGTGTGAGCAGTGTGATGTGGAGTGGATCAAGAAGGTGGGAGATGAGCAGTAAGTGAAGACAACAACCATTTACTGTGTGACACCTCCATAAGACCTGCAACCTTTTAGACTGCGAGAGGGAGAGAGAGAGACACAGAGAGAGATGAGAGGGAGAGAATAGTAGTAAACAGTAACGTTTCACTAGGAGCTGTACCTGACCCATATCTGAAGGTCTAGACTCTAGTTTAGAGGGTGTAACGGTTTGGTCTGACTAAGGTAGCCTTTAAGGAACTCATTAAAACCTAAATGAGCCCTTTTCCAGGCCCGTCTTAAAGTTGAACTCTGCCTAGAATAATGGCCTATCCATCACATATACATTCTTTGATGTATTAATAGTACAGCATAGCCGCGGGAAGTACACTGAACAAAAATATAAACGCAACATGTAAAGTGTTGGTTCCATGTTTCGTGAGCTGATATAAAAGATCCCAGAAATGTTCCATATGCACAAAAAGCTTATTTCTCTCAAATATTGTGCACAAATTTGCTTACATCCCTGTTAGTGAACATTCCTCCTTTGCCAAGATAATCCATCCACATGACAGATGTGACATATCAAGAAGCTGATTAACAGCATTTTTTTTATTTTTTATTTTTACCTTTATTTAACCAGGCAAGTCAGTTAAGAACAAATTCTTATTTTCAATGACGGCCTGGGAACAGTGGGTTAACTGCCTGTTCAGGGGCAGAACGACAGATTTGTACCTTGTCAGCTCGGGGGTTTGAACTCGCAACCTTCCGGTTACTAGTCCAACGCTCTAACCACTAGGCTACGCTGCCGCCCCTGATTAACAGCATGATCATTAAGGAGGTGCACCTTGTGTTGGGGACAATAAAAGGCCACTCTAAAATGTGCAGTTTTGTCACACAACGCAAGGGAGAGTGCAATTGGCATGCTGACTGCAGGAATGTCCACCAGAGTTGTTGCCAGAGAATTGAACGTTCATTTCTCTACTATAAGCCGCCTCCAATGTACAGTACCAGTCAAAAGTTTGGACCCACCTACTCATTCCAGGGTTTTCCTTTATTGTTTCTCTACATTGTAGAATACATTGTAGTCCGTGCATGATAATGTCGCATGGATCTGTACACAATTCTTGGAAGCTGAAAATGTCCCAGTTCGTCAATGGCCTGCATACTCATCAAACATATCACCCATTGAGCACGTTTGGGATGCTCTGGATCGACCTGTACGACAGGTAGTTCCAGTTCCCGCTAATATCCAGCAACGTCGCACAGCCATTGAAGAGGAGTGGGACAACATTCCACAGGCCACAATCAACAGACTGATCAACTCTATGCGAAGGAGATGTGTCGCGCTGCATGAGGCAAATGGTGGTCACACCAGATACTGACTGGTTTTCTGATCCACGCCACTACCTGTGACCAACAGATGCATATCTGTATTCCCAGTCATGTGAAATCCATAGATTAAGGCCTAATTTATTTATTTCAATTGACTGATTTCCTCATATGAACTGTAACTCAGTAATTTTTCGGAAAATAACTTATATATATATATTCCGATTTTTCTGCAGCATCCTCGGCACCCCTCCTTCCCGCAGTTATGCCCATAAGCCTTATACTGGATAATTATGTGAACCTCAGTCTCTTTCAATGTGGGGGACAGACTTGTGATGAGGAGCCTAGTTGTGTGTTGTGTGGTAATATATAATACAACAATAGAGGGCAGTGTGGGAACAAGAGCTTCCTGAAATACAGCAGTTGTCATTTGTTGTTTCTCAGAGGAACCAAAACTCACGCTGTGGACCCCTGTTGAATACCCCTGTCCTAGACACAGTCACGCCACACACAGCTCGCCCACAAGCTAGTGCAAAACCACACTCACGACAAGTTTGAGGGGAGTGAAATGCAAACCCTGTTTCGATAAGAAAGTGGAAGTAAAGTGCATGGTAGAATGGCTAAGGTTGAGTGTGCTAGAGGCCTGGGAGGGGAAGCCTACTACTTTTCCAGTCACATCTTGCTTTCCTATCCTTACTCACCAACCTACCTGCTAGCTGTTATTTTCTTTCTGAATGGCAGCTTACTTCTTGTAAGTGCTCTCATTTATTGTAAATGGCTCAGATTCACGTGGAACTGGTCATGTGTGTTACATGTTCTGGAGAGCAACAGTTTGGCCCTCACAGACAGTTATTTGGCTTCAAATGGTCAGGAAAAATGGAGAGATTATTGAATGCGTTCATTTGATTGTGTAGACTGTTATGGAATGAACTTGACTTGGTTGACATAATTGCTGACAATTGTAATTGCTTTGTTCAGTTCCATAGTATGGAGATCACATTTTCAATGTAAAACAAATTCAGAAAGACAACGAGCCAACTGTAAGGAACAACAAATAATATACAGTAGATCGTGTGTTATTAAAGCCACTGGACAAAAACTGGTTGAATCAACATTATTTCCACATCATTTCATCCACAAAAATTCTATCGATGATCTTAAATCAACTCGAAAAACTGATTGGTTTTGCAAAAAAGTCATCAACATAAGGGCATTTCGTCTTTTTTCCCCCCACTTTTAACCTAAATCCAATGACATGGTGATTTGTTTTGTTGATTTCACGTTGAATTCACGTTAGTTGACAACTCAACCGAAAGTAGACATTGAACTGAAGCCTGTGCCCAGTGGGTAGCTTTTGACACTGTGTAGGCTGTGGACACGAGAGTCGAAAGCCAGCACTCATTTAGTGCTTATCTTCATCAGAGGGCTATGGAGCCTCATTACCTCTGCAACTTTATGTACCAGCATTTGTCATCCATTGCCTTTTCTTATTAAATATCATTGACCAAATGAAACTTTTACTGAGAAATGATATGGTGTATGTATGTGATGAGTTGTATTTAGGATCTGCGTTTCTTACAGTTGAGTGAGAGCAGACAGGCCGTACTCAATAGCAGAGCAAAATAGATGTTAGAGCACACAGGCCAAGAAGCTGTGCAGTAGTTACAGAAACAGCAAGCCTACAGTCCGTGCTCTCTAATGTGTTTTCAGAGGTCAGATCCAGCTCATATGGCCCACACCACGCACTTAATCTCCCACACACAACCAACATATAGATTGGCTGTCATGAATTTCTTCCTCGCTAAATAACAGTCATCTTTCCTCCTACACAGGCACACTCAAACACACACACACACACACACACACACACACACACTCAAACACACACACACACACACACACACACACACACACACACACTCAAACACACACACGCACACACACACACACACAGATGTGTGTGTTTCTGTTCCATCTATTTGAAATATACTTTTGATTTACTGCTGAGTATTTTGTATTTTGTATTACACTGTGCTGAACTACACTCCAATGTATTTTGTAACAAGAGACTTTCGAGGGTTGCATTTTGTACTTTCAAAATACTAAATACTTTTCAATACCATTTTTTTTTTAAAATAGCGATTCACCATTTTGTGGCCCTCGTTCACCCTGCATTGGTATCAGAAGTCTGATGGCACTATGGTGTGATAAGAGTGTCTACTAACGGAACTAAATATAAATGTACATTTAAAAATGAACAATGGCATATCATGCTGAATATGAATCTAATGAGCTCTACCCCGAAACAAGTCCAATAATAAACCCAGTGTGCTTTGCAGTTCATTTTGGTATGTTAATTTAACACATATACAGTACATTTCCATTTTGGTCATTTAGCAGACACTCTTATCCAGAGTGACGTACAGTCGGTGCATTCTAAGTCAGATAAACAACAACATATCACAGTCATAGCAAATACAATGTGTCTATATCTGTTACTGAGAATGTTGTTGCTGTTTGGGCTGGCTTCTTGCAAATGTATTTCTGTATTTTAAAATACATTCTACATGTGTTTGGGCTGGCTTCTTGCAAATGTATTTCTGTATTTTAAAATACATTATACGTGTGTTTGGGCTGGCTTCTTGCAAATGTATTTCTGTATTTTAAAATACATTATACATGTATTTTAATTAAATACATTTCGAAATACAAGCATTTTGTAGTTTATTTTGATTTATTGAGCTTGGTATTGGTATTTTGTAATTGTATTTTGTAATTATTGCCAATCCCTGCACACAACACAGACTCAAACACTTCCAAAAAGCTTTTCCAAAACGAAGGGGGATGCAGCACATTGAAGTCTTGGCAGTGTTTATGAACCAACAGAGGTGTTCACACATAAGATATTGCACAAGGTGCTGTGAGTGAGATGTGTTGCTTTCCAAGCCATCTTTTCAAAGATTGTCAAAAGGCACAGGCGACGTAGAGACTTGTGTGAGCCGAAGTGTGAAAAGGAAGAGTTGCATATGTCAAAACAGTCAATAAATACAGTTCTGTGTGAATAAATGTCGAGAGACGGGAAACTGTCACTCAGACATTCCCCTTGGACTGTAAAAGAAGGTAAGGGGATTTCAACTCAAAGTGAATACAGCTACTTCCATATACATGAAAGAGTTGGATAGAGGCAGTTGGGAAGAAGAGGACTGTTTTTTTCCCCAATGTCATCAGTGTTTCCACAGTTCCTGTAAGTTATGGATGATCTATTGTATTTTCAGATTGTTGTGAAGGTGTTGGTGGAGAGTTATAATGAAGGGGCTTTCATAGCCCACTCTGTCTGGGTCATGCATAAATGTAGGGGTAGGCCTGTCTGATCAACTGATTCTATTGACTAACTGGTGGAACTTATGAATGCAATGTCTCTGTGGCCAAAATGACAGAATTTTGTGGAATGCTACCTTTTCATAAATCTTTAAATAGAAATGAAATGAATTGATTCTTAGGTTAACATTGAGATGTTCCATAGCTGTGATTCATTTGTGGTGGCAGCATCATTCTCCTGAAAAATAAACGGTGAAGACCGATTTATTTATGTAGGAGAACTATCGAGGGAAATGGAAAAGATTCACAATAATGACAAGTGAGGACTGTAATTTCCATTATCTGATGGTTTAGTGTTTGGTGATGTTAACTGGTTAAAAAACCTCCGTGTGATATGTTTTCTATTGGTACTGCATGTGCTTCCCTCACCCTTCTACGCACAGTGGGTTGTGAGAGTACTCATAATTTGAGACTTCTCATGACCAAATAGAATTATTACAATTGCTCAATTTCTGGTCGTGCAGGTGAAGTATATGGGAAGTCTGTGTTTGTCTGACACCATATTTCTCTTATCTTCCACCATCACTATGTAGAGGAAGTGGAGTCAGATTCAAGTAAAACACAAAGGTTTTATTGAAATGAGTTTGAGAGATAAGCTTTATCAGATCTGTTTGGGTACACATTGGCACCTATCTTCCTCCCTCCTCTCCATTTTAAAACGTTGTTTGTGGCGATAAACCTGGTAGAAATTATAATACAGTACGTGTATCATACAGTATAGTTTGTGATCTTTGTCGTTTGGCTAAATACAATGATTGTTTCTCTACGGGACAAAGATCAAAGATATAGGTGTAGTGCATTAGTGGAGACTAACAATGTTCTCAGAGAAGGCCTGCCGGTTTTGACTAGCAAAAGTTACTTTTCGTAAAAGGTTAGGAGAACTTGTGCAGCAGGTTAGGAAAATTAACGTAGCAGGTTAAGATAATTAGGTTATGGTTAGGAAAAAGGTTAGCTAAAATGCTAAAATTGTCCCTGACGCGACTCGAACATACACTATATACACAAAAGTATGTGGACACCCTTTCAAATGAGTGGATTCGGCTATTTCAGCTACACCAGTTGCTGACAGGTGTATAAATTCGAGCACACAGCTATGTAATCTCCATAGACAAACATTGGCAGTAGAATGGCCTTACTGAAGAGCTCAGCAACTTTCAACGTGGCACCGTCATAGGATGCCACCTTTCCAACAAGTCAGTTCGTCAAATTTCTGCCCTGTTAGAGCTGCCCCAGTCAACTGTATGTGTTGTTATTGTGAAGTGAAAACGTCTATGAGAAACAACGGCTGCGAAGTGGTAGGCCACACAAGCTCACAGAATGGGACCTCCGAGTGCTGAAGTGCGTAGCACGGAATAATTGTCTGTCCTTTGTTGCTACACTCACTACCGAGTTCCAAACTGCCTCTGGAAGCAATGTCAGGACAACAACTGTTCATCAAGAGCTTCATGAAATGGGTTTCCATGGTCGAGCAGCCGCACACAAGCCTACGATCACCATGCACAATGCCAAGCGTCGGGTAGAGTGGTACAACATTCTAGATGATTCTGTGCTTCCAACTTTGTGGCCCTTTCCTGTTTCAGCATGACAATGCCCCGTGCACAAAACAAGGTCCATACAGGAATATTTTGTCAAGATTGGTGTGCAAGAACTTGACTTACCTGCACAGAGCCCTGACCTCAACCCCACTGAACACAATTGGGATGAATTGGAACGCTGACTGCGAGCCATGCCTATCGCCCAACATCAGTACCCGACCTTACTAATGCTCTTGTGGCTGAATGGAAGCAAGTCCCTGCAGCAAAGTTCCAACTAGATGTTGGCATTCCATTTCATCCCCAAGGTGTTCGATGGGGCTGAGGTCAGGGCTTTGTACATGCCAGTCAAGTTCTTCCACACCGATCTCAACAAACCATTTGGACCAAACCATTTGGACCATTTGTATGGACCTCGCCTTGTGCACCGGGGCATTGTCATGCTGAAACAGGAAAGGCCCTTCCCCAAACTTTTGACACAAAGTTGGAAGCACAGAATCGTCTAGCATGTCATTGTGTACTGGAACTAAGGGGCCTAGCCCGAACCATGAAAAACAGCCCCAGACCATTATTCCTCCTCCACCCAAACTTTACAGTTGGCACTATGCATTGGAGCAGGTTGCGTTCCCCTGGCATCCGCCAAACCCAGATTTGTCCGTCGGACTGCCAGATGGTGAACCATGATTCCACACTCCGGTGAACACGTTTCCACTGCTCCAGAGTCCAATGGCAGCGAGCTTTACACCACTCCAGCCAACGCTTGGCATTGCACATGATGATTTTAGGCTTGTATATGCGGCTGTTCGGCCATGGAAACCCATTTCATGAAGCTCCCTAAAGCTGTTATTGTGCTGAAGTTGCTTCCAGAGGCAGTTTGGAACTCTGTAGTGAGTGTTGCAACCGAGGAAAGACGATTTGTACATGCTACGCACTTCAGCACAAGGCAGTCCAGTTCTGTGAGCTTGTGTGGCATACCACTTCATGGCTGAACTGTTGTTGCTCCTAGATTTTCCACTTAACAGTGTTGACAGGGGCAGCTCAAGCAGAGAAGAAACTTGACCAACTGACTTGTTGAAAAAGTGGCAACCATGTTGAAAGTCACTGAGCTCTTCAGTAAGGCCATTCTACTGCCCATGTTTGTCTATGGAGATTGCATGACTGTGTAGGTGCAACAGGTGTAGCTGAAATAGCCGAATCCACTAACATCTAGTCCAAAGCCTTCCCAGAAGAGTGAAGGCTGTTATACCAGCAAAGGGGGACCACCTCCATATTAATGCCAATGATTTTGGAATGAGATGTTCAACAAGCAGGTGTCCACGTATCTAGCTACAACCAGGACTGACCTGAGAAAAGACTGCGTTTCCACTCATGCGATTCTGCTGAAGAGATAAAAGATGCACTCTCTATTTTTTCAATGCTGTCTGATTTAACACACCGCTTCATTTTATCGTCTGTAAAATCAAATCATATCAAAACATTGCTGAGGTAGGTAAAATAAAAGGTAAAATAAATCCCACAGCAAATACCAATAGGCTGCGTTTACAAAAAATATCAATTCTGATCTTTTTTCACTAATTGGACTTCTGACCAATCACATCAGCTCCAGAAAAATATCTGATGTGAAAAGATCTGATATGATTGGTCAAAAGACCAATTAGTGGAAAAAAGATCAGAATGTATCTTTTTTGTAAACGCAGCCATTGTGTCAGACTTTTTTTTTCTTTTTTAAAACTTCACATTTTCCATAACTAGCACCTCACGCAATAGGATGTGTGTCCCTTTTCTGTCATATTGTCTACCACCATCGTCAATGTTCAAGTAACTCACAAGAGTCTTATGTGAAATAGTTTTTTGAGCTCAGATAAGCTATGTTTTATCAGATCATAGGCTGGATAGCGCATACACACTGCTGCCATCTACCACAACCACCGCCTTTTCGCTCTTTTTATGTTTTCAAATACCACCCGTGTTGCCTTGTAACAGAGTTGTTTGAAATAGCTGCCTCGTTACCATGGAAAAGGCCTGGGTGTCATGTTGAGACAGCTGGCTGTCTGCTTTACGTCTGACTACTTCACAATGGTGTGATTCATGTGTGATTAATATGATTGGTATTCAAAGAAATACTCTATATTATGCAATGATATCAACAATGTAATTGGTATGCAGTCAATCTGGAGATGAGAAAGGAATGCATCTAGGAACTGCTTAGATCGGCGTATGATAGATGTCAAGTGTAAATAACCATGGACATTTTGAAAACTAGAATGCATTTAGTCAGGTAACCTCAGTGTGCACACACATTTGAAAGATATATTAGTAGAATGATTTCAAAGGGGGATTTTGATTGTTTGGTTGGTTGATTGGTTGATCAACTCGGTTCTTCCCCCTGCAGGGTGAATTTGGCACTAGCCTACACAGAGCTAACTGAGGAGTTGGGACGTCTGCAGAAACTGAGCTCCAAACAGAAAGAGATCCTGAAGAAGACCTCCCAGGAGCATCATAGCCCAGGTTAGTAACATCGCTAGAGAGTGATATATGGCCCACATTTAACAGGCTAGCCCAGGTAAGCAACATACCTTCAGAAGTTTACATCTTAATTCAAGGTATTTTTAAAAATCGTTTAAAAAACGTCTTAAAAAACATATTTAAAAATATCCTTTAAACCTGACCATGACGTCACAAAAAAACTCTACAATAACGTTGTTGCAACCAGTTTTGTCCGCTGGGAACATTTACAGCTTTCAAACTGCAGCGCCTTTTGTCTTCCTCTGTCATATCAACAGCCACAAACCCCAACCCAAAAAGGTGTTTCAATGCATGCTTTTTTCTTCTTTTTTTTTTGCAGACACTGGGAAGGGTAATGAACAAGCTACATCTTGAAAGCAGCATTGTCATACTTGCTTCATTGGCCCATTTGCGTAGATATTCTTTATTTGTTGCTGTCACAGTACCCAACCTGACACACAACACACACATCACAGGATGGGAGAAGCACAGGGACTGCTGCAGAGCAACACCCCTTGAGCAATTTACAGATAAAGAGCTTTGCTCAAGGGCACAACGGAGGTAGGGAGGATATGGGACATACAGTATACTACGGCTTACAGCTCACTCCCTCAGCTCGGGAATTTTAACCGGAAAAGAGAGGAATGAACTAGACTATCAAGGAACTGGAATGTACACTACACGACCAGAAGTATGTCGACACCTGCTCATCGAACATCACATTCTAAAACCATGGGCATTCATATGTAGTTGGTCCCCCCTTTGCTGCTATAACAGCCTCTACTCTTCTGGGAAGGCTTTCCACTAGATGTTGGAACATTGCTGCGGGGACTTGCTTCCATTCAGTCACAAGAGCATTAGTGAGGTTGGGCACTGATGTTTGGTGATTAGGCTTGCAGTCAACGTTTCATTTCATCCCAAAGGTGTTCGATAGGGCTGAGGTCAGGGCTTTGTACATGCCAGTCAAGTTCTTCCACACCGATCTCGACAAACCATTTCTGTATGGACCTTGCTTTGTGCACGGGGACATTGTCATGCTGAAACAGGAAAGGCCCTTCCCCAAACTGTTGACACAAAGTTCGAAGCACAGAATCATCTAGAATGTCATTGTATACTGGAAGGGGCGTAGCCCGAACTATGAAAAACAGCCCCAGACCATTATTCCTCCTCCACCCAAACTTTACAGTTGGTACTACGCATTGGAGCAGGTTGCGTTCCCCTGGCATTCCACTTCACAATAGCAGTGTTGGCTGGGGAAGCTCAAGCAGGGAAGAAATTTGACGAACTGGCTTGTTGAAAAAGTGGCATCCTATGACGGTGTCATGTTGAAAGTCACTGAGCTCTTCAATAAGGCCATTCTACTGCCAATGTTTGTATATGGAGTTTGCATGGCTGTGTGCTCAATTTTACACACCTGTCAGCAACAGGTGTAGCTGAAATAGCCTAATCCACTCATTTTAAGGGGTGTCCACATACTTTTGTACAGAAAGATGGAAAAAGTCAAGGGGTCTGAATACTTTCTGAATGCACTGTATAGTGTAAAGTAAGTAGGCCTACAGCAGTTTTTTTACTCTCCTGGGGTTGCAGAGCTACATATACAGTACAGATGTAGGATCTTAATTTGAGCTAGTTTGCTCCAGCAGGAAAGTAGTCCTGCAGGAACAGGAAATGTGAATTATTACATGAATTATAATTAATTAAAACATTTTGTAGTGGTTGAAACATGTTTTGTTAGGGCAAATTAAGTCTGGCATTTTGAAGTAGAAATTACAAACTCTAGAAGCCTTTTTAAACCTTGAATACACTACAAGTTTGCATTTCCTGCTGTGCAGGACAATTACATTCTCTCCTCAAGTCTCTGTTTTCTCAAGTCTCTGTTTTCTCTCTATTTCAAGACTCTGTGGAGAGTTCAAGAACACCATTTACCCTTTTTTCACTCAACCGCAGAACCAAAAATGTTTCCCCTTTGAGATGCTTCTGATTCATCGATGCACCCATCTTTTTTTTGTTGCTAAATTGCTGATAGCTGTCACAAGATTACAGGAAGCATCTCATACTGTACTTTAAAATGTGTCAACATTCAATTAGATCTGTGTCTCTTAGGTGAGGGGAAAATAATGTATTCATAAATGTATTTTTTTGTTGCCTATCTTGTCGAGTGCGCTGCTTGTGGAGAATTGATTTATGCTTTGTGATCAGACAAACATATTTGCATTGCAAATCCAGAGCAACACAGAGTGTCTGACGCACTGTAGAAAGAAGTAGAGAAATGTTATTCAGGAAAATAGCATAATGTGATATGGTAGATATGAAAGATTATACACTTTTTCTTCATTATCAAAAATATATTTGATTCTGTGTTAATGCTAGAGATGTTACCAGACAAAAACTCCTCCTGGTCCTAGCTACTTCTCATACAGATCACTCTGTTGACACAGGGAATTTTCCTGCACAACAGAAAATACTCATTGTAGTGTATTTTAGGTTTAAAAAGGCTTCTAAAGTTTGTAATTTCCACTTAAAAATGTCCATTATTTATAATCCACATTTCCTGCTGTGTGAAATGGAAATGTGTTTTTTTGGATTAGGGTTAGGGTTAAGTGACTTGCTCAATTAGGGTTAAGTGCTTTGCTCAAGGGCAGATTGACAGATTTGAACTAGCAACCTTGCGTTTACTGGCCCAACGCTATAACCGCTAGGCTACCTGCCAACCACCTGTATGTACAGTGAATTCGGAAAGTATTCAGACCCCTTCCCTTTTTCCACATTTTGTTACATTACAGCCTTATTTTAAAATGTGTTAAATATAATTTTTTTCTCAATCTACACACAACATCCCATAATGACAAAGCAAAAACAGTTTTTATTTTATTTAAAAAAATACAAAATAGAAAACAGAAATACCTTATTTACATACCTTATTTACATAACTATACAAACTCTTTGCTATGAGACTCAAAATTGAGCTCAGGTGCATCCTGTTTCCATTGAACATCTCTGAGATGTTTCCACAACTTCATTGGACTCTACCTGTGGTAAATTCAGTTGATTGGACATTATTTGGAAATTCACACACCTGTCCCACAGTTGTCAGAGCAAAAAACCAAGCCAGGTCGAATACATAAAAAAAAAAATCAATTTTAGATTAAGGCTGTATTGTAATAAAGTGGGAAAAGTCAAGGGGTCTGAATATTTTCTGAATGCACTGTACTTATGAGTAACAAGTAACAACAGGCTTTAGTCCTATTTTGGAAGATGTAATAACTTTTGTCTTCGAGAGACAGTCTTGTGTGCTGCTCTCTGACTCCCCCTGTCTCTTCTGTTTCCTCAGTCCAACGCCAATCCCACCCCCCATCTCCCATTCATCACCAACGCCACTCCCCTGTGCCCCAGCGCCACTCCCCCATCCCGCCCCAGCACCACTCTCCCATCCCCCAGCGTCGCTCTCCAGTTCTCCAGCCACAGCGCCTCTCCCCGGACATGCACCGACGCTCGCCCCTGCTGGAAATCAATGATGGGCCCGCCTCCTACTCCTGCCGGCCAGCCAGCCACCACCTGAGGGCTAGCTTCCAGGGCCGTCGCAGCTACTCTGAGGTCGCTGACCCTTCGGCCTACCAGCGGCCGCTGCGCCTCAGCCTGGACCCCGTGTCCACCCTGCCCAAGCCCAGGCCCTACAGGGACTCCAGCTACTCCAAGCAGCATCAGCAGCACCAGCATGGAGGCTCCCAGCATGGGGGGTCCCCCCACAGAGGAGGCCAGCTCCGAGGTTCCCAGTCTGGGCTGCAGAGGGCCGGCAGCGAGGTGGGCCTCCACGAAAGTTCCCGCCACTCTCGAGAGCTGCCCTTCCCCCTGTCCGAGGTCTCTCCCAGGTCTCACCTGCACTTTGAGCCCCCGCCACCCCCCACTCCCCCCCCCCAGCTGCCGCAGTCCTCTGAAGACGAGGAGGAGTGGACCTGCCCGCACCCCATCAGCCCCCCACGGACGCTGGGCGTGCCCAACAATGTGTCGCCTCATGGGGTCATGAGGGGGCCGGCGTCCTGCTCGCCCTTCCCCATCCCCTCCAGACCCAACACCCTGACCTGCCACCCGTCAAGTTACCTGCACACAGAGCACGCCCAGTCCTGGCCCTCCATCAATGTGAGTCACATGCACACTCTATCCCAAATATGCTATAGAATATCATTATTCTATCACAACAAATCTAAAAAATTGTAAAATGGGTCAAGGTTAGCTTGTTATCCCCCTCAATCAAAATATGTATTTGAAAGAGAACTGCCCTTGACTTTGTTAATGCCTTCCTGCACTGTGCTATTTAATGGGAAATGACATTTGTTCCAATGCACCTTTACATATGAGCTTCTTTTCTTCATGAAATTACCTAAATGGTCCAAATATTATAATTGATAGTTGCCATAGACCAGGGCTGCCCAACCCTCTTCCTGGAGATCTACCATCCTGTAGGTTTTCAGTCCAACCCTAATTTAGCATATCTGATGCAGCTAATAAGTAGAATCAGGTGTGTTAAATTAGGGTTGGACTGAAAATCCACAGGACGGTAGATCTCGAGGATAATGGCTGAGCCAGCCCTGCCATAGACCCACACTGCTTGTTGACCTGAATTCTGTGTGTGTGTGTGTGTGTGTGTGTGTGTGTGTGTGTGTGTGTGTGTGTGTGTGTGTGTGTGTGTGTGTGTGTGTGTGTGTGTGTGTGTGCGTGCGTGCGTGTGTGCGTGCGTGCGTGCGTGCGTGCGTGCGTGCGTGCGTGCGTGCGTGCGTGCGTGCGTGTGCGTGTGCTTTGGATACAGCTGTGGATGGAGACAGAAGAGAGTGACATGAGGAGCTGCCCTCTGTGCCAGCTCATCTTCCCCATTGGTTACCCTGATGACGCCCTCATCAAGCACATCGACTCGCACCTTGAGAACAGCAAGATCTGATCGCCATTGCAGCACTGCACCCTCTTTTTAGTTGCTTCTGTTTTTTACTTATTGTGGAGTTATTTTAGGTTTTATTGCGTTTTTAAGCTGGCTAGCTTTTGTTTGACAATACATGAGGGCTTTTTGTGGGTTTATTAGCATGTTTGGAAAAATAGGTGGTTTAAGAAATGACATGGATGGCGTTGAGGTTCATGACAGACAATTTCCTTGACAGATGCAAGATCAGGGACATTCCAGGCAACTTGCCGTCCATTTCTTTTTATACCTCACACTTTACCAGTACTACTTGCTGTTAAGTGTCCTGCTTTACTTTCCTCTCTACCTATGTACAGCAATACAGACCAACACAATGAATTCCTGGAATTATTTGGGTGACTCTAATGGATAGATCCAGTCTGTTTTTTATTCGGGGCTTTACGATGTGAAGTCAGAGGTCAGAGTTATGTTATGGAGAGAGTATGGCTGTGTTAATTGTGTGTAGAAATGAATTTGTCCTGCAGGGCGGGCATGTAGTTGGCGTGACGACCTTGCTGTAGTGGAGTGGAAGGAACCCATAGGCAGTTTATCTTTAGGCTTGTGGCCTGATCAAAACTCTATATGAATCTTAGCACCTTAAATTAACCTAAATGAGCCTATATTAAAGCATAATTTCCCCCCCCCCCCCACCTAAATTTTCCAGTTAATGTATAGTTTGATATATCTGTTCAGTAACAAGTCAAAATAATCTTAAGGTATATTTTATATTTTCTTCTCCAAATGATAATATGTCACACATGTATCATGTTGGTGACATTTCACCCTCACAGGCTTACACACAGCTGTATATAGAAAGTAGGAAAGGAGGACTCCTTATAGGGAAAAGAGTGCATGGAAAATATTTGTATATGATAACAGTGATTCAACTGGGAGTCTCTTTAGTCTTCCTGAAGAAACGACCTGAAAACACTTATAGTGGAACACTATTTATCACTTTTGTCCAAAAGAAAACATTTCTCAATCCTTACAGTCCAACACTGGCACACTTAGTATTTTGTATCTTATACATAGATATCTTAAATATAACCTCCAAAATTCAGAGTGAGTGTTTGGGGTAATATTATGGAATCACTTTTTTTTTTATTGAGTCGAATATGTTGTACATAATTGTTATCTGACGTTTTGGTGAGACACAGTGGCTGCGTTTACACATGTCAAAACACACCAATCATAGTGTAACAGATCCGAATTGGGCTGCCTGTGTAAATACAGCCAATGTCAATGTGTCAATGTGTATCCATCAATGCATTTAGGTGGTTGTCAATTTTGGACAAAATTATATTCAGAATTCACCAACATGTCAAGTTGAATAATGAAATAACACAAGGGCCATACATTGATTTGAGCAAATCAGTGTCCTTTTAGAAACCACAAATATTCTATACTGTTATGTATATTCATATATCACTCTGTGTAAAACTTTTAAAGCTGTGTACAGACAGGTATTGTAAGCCTAATGCAAGTTCTTCTGTGGTCCATAACTTTAATCAGGACATCTGCTATTAATAATCTCTATTATCCTGGCTACCAATTTAAAATATACACAGAAAAATCACATTCTGCTATTAATCTATTTTATGACCTACTGGTTTGAAGTACCATTCTTGCTAGCTTATCTTCAATCAATTGAACAACCTACATGACTAATACAGAATGCTGTTGATAAGCATTTGATATATTCTTGGCCCAATTTGTTATGTACCAAAGAAGAAATGTAGCACACCATAGTTTGGTTACTATAAGAGCTATATATATAGCTCTTATAGTAACCAAACGATGGTGTATATATATAGTTAACTAAATATTCTATAGTAGGCCTACAAACGGGTGGAAAATTAACAAACTCACCTATGTAAAATCCTATGGTCATATGTAAAAGAAAATACGCAGACACACCTTTACATCTCAAAATTATTTCACTTTGTGACCCTCGGTACTACATCTATATTCTCTTTTGAAGCTAACAATGATGTATATGATGGTGGAGTTAGAATAATGGTATCAATTGCTAGCCAGCCCACACAAAGACAACATTGTCTGTCATTGGCTGTGTACAGAATGTCATGTTGGATTGTACCTTTTGATTACTTTGAATGAAGTACCCTTTCATAACCAAAGAAACCTAGATTAGATTTATGTACAAGATATACACTTATCTCTCTTGATGATGACCAAGTATCAATTAAGCATATCATGTTCACACAGATATGAATGGAGAGATAATACACGGATATGAATGGAGAGATAATACACGGATATGAATGAGAGATGACTAAAATGTCAATGTAAATAGGAATGGAGAGATGATACCGTTTTAAGGAAAGCGTTCATGACCAAAATATGTTGACCAGCAGCTGTAGTACATAGCAAACACGCCTATCAGTTCACAATGTTAAGCAGTCAAATGTGTATACAATACACACACACACACACACAGTCTGACACTCAAACCGCTATCCACAAAGAGGTAAGTTATGTAAAGATTTCCTCTCCTGCTTTTTTTTTGCTGCAAATCCTCCTTCAAGTTTCAAATCAGATCAAACACTGACATTGACAAAGTCTATAAACCCTCTTTCTAGCTCTGTGACTTATCTGATGATAACAGTAAACCCTCGCGTGGAAAAGCCCTCTCTGCGGCACCCTCGACGACTGACTGATCAGAGCTCGACAGATGTTTCTCACAAGCTGAAGGGCCACTACTGAGGAAGAAGAATCACTATGGAGGTATTTTGTGCACCACTGGATTTCAAGGACTTTCAACAACTTGTATTTAAAAATGAAAAAATAGTTGCGTAAGGAGTTGTGACTTTTTCTTTCTGTATCTACATTTCCTGAAAAATAAACTGGAACTTGCACTGAAAGGACTCTCGGAATTGGTTGGTTTCACTTATGTAGAGATACGCAATAAATACTATTTAGTAGTCAAGATACATCAAGAATTATGTATCTCTAATATTCAGAGATAAACAGTTGTCAGGGCCAATCTTTACTAAACTGCTGTGGTGTCTAATTTCCAAACTATCCTATCTATCTCTCCCAGAGCCACTCCAGACTGCAGAGCGGAATCTAAGCACAAGGGGGAAGCAGACAGTTGGAATCACATTGGGAATCACAATCCATCCTCTTTACTGTCCATTTTATAAATTACAGATAGGCAGTTTGTATTGCTATCCTTGCTGGGACCAAAGAATTGATTACCATCCAAAATCTTATTTTCCCTAACCCCTAACCCTTAATCTAAACAGCACCCTAACCTTAACCCTAAAACTATACCTAACCCTAACTACTAAACCTAACCTAAATGTCCCCAATTGTCAGAATGTCCCTTGTTTTACTATCCTTGTGAGGACTTCTGGTACCCACAAGGATAGTTAAACAAACAAAAAACACACACACACAAGGTGTGTGATGACATGTGTGTTCTGTGTTGCACTGTGGATGCTGCTGTCAGTGCAGCACAAGCAGTGGCTCATCAGCAGCTGTAACTCATTTGTTCCAGCCCCAGTGCTGACTACACACTGTGAGAGAGAGAGAGAGCTGCGCTACTTGTGACAGCATTTTCCTCACCACATCGAAAACATGTGCTGCCAATATGCCACACTATTTGAGAAGTAATCAACTTTGAGTAGAGCTCTTCTGTCGTATCAAGCTAAATAATTCAGATGATTCCACTATGGTTAAAGATGCACTATGCAGAAATCGCTCCGCCATTTCCTGGTTGCTAAAATTGTAATAGTTTCAGTTTATGTGACAAAACAAGCAAGTATAGTGTAGACTATCATTGTACAATCTAAACCGCTGTGAAATATATTTTCCATAATCAAAAATATTGTATTTTCAGTTGTTTGCAGCTGGTGTACAAAACCAAAAGTAAAGAACGGGAAGCATAGCAATAGAGCACATACAAAATATCTACCTCTTATTAGACTTGCTTTCATTGAGAATGACAGAGCTATAACACACATTTCTATGTGAATTTAGTCGGGTCACCCAAAAAGTTACATATTGCGGCTTTATTAAAGTGAGGTTGTTTAATAACTAGTTTGCATTGATAGTGCAATACATTTATAGTGGGTTTAGGGGCCAGTATATTTGACGGAAAAACCTTTGCAGGACCACATAGGCCTACACTCCACCACAGCATACACTACCGTATATATAGAAAGGAAAAATGTCGCAGCTTTTGTTCTGTTTCTTGCCTCCTCTGTAAAACAGAATAGGCTAAACTCCAGTTGTTACCTATTACAAATCAGACAAAAGCAAATTCACATTTTTGTTGAGACCTCAAACATGAGCAAATACACTTATGTTTATCCTCTGGTATAGTATGTATTTCTGACGAAAACCCCCTCTCTACCCCCACACCATACCTCCGTTTCCTAACTTCAGCTCTCAACCTCGAGTCATACCTCAAGAACTCGAACACACAAAGCACCCACCCATCCGGTCCTTCCTAACCACAAACCTCTAGCAGAGCTGAGCACAGGAGGTGGACTGAAGAGCTACAGTAACAAGAAAACACGTCTATTTACCCATTCAAATAGTGATACATGCCATACACTCACTCTCTAATGGAAAAACAACTCTTTAACACTGTAAGCACCCACACACACACATGTGTATATATATATATACTCTGCATATCCTGTACTTTTTTCAGCCATCAGAAGAACATTTCACAAGTATTCCCAGATTTGTACACAATTCTGAGAAGGCTTTCATGTATTCACCGTATGAGCCCTTCTGGTTTTGTGTTTGAAGCTTTGCTGCCTTGTAAGCAGGGCCTAATATGTATATGTTTAGTATATATAATATATATAATTAGTAATGATGGTCTGTCGCCTCCAGGCCTCCAGGCCTGGAGGTGTGTTGGGTCATTGTCCTGTTGACATTCTTCAAAGTAGCGAAAAGTACATTTCTTAATGCGTTTGAGGGAATCAGTTGTGTTGTGACAAGGTAGGGGTAGTGTACAGAAGATAGCCCTATTTGGTAAAATTCCAAGTCCATATATTGACAAGAACATCTCAAATAAGCAAAGAGGAACGACAGTCCATCATTACTTTAAGACATGAAGGTCAGTCAATACGGACAATTAAATAACTTTGAGAGTTTCTTCAAGTAGGTCGCAAAAACCATCAAGCGCTATGATGAAACTGGCTCTCATGAGGACTGTCACAGGAAAGGAAGACCCAGAATTACCTCTGCTGCAGAGGATAAGTTCATTAGAGTTACCAGCCTCAGAAATTGCAGACCAAATAAATGCTTCGCATAGTTCAAGTAACAGACACATCTCAACGTCAACTGTTCAGAGGAGACTGAATCGGGCCTTCATTGTCAAATTTCTGCAAAGAAACCACCACTAAAGGACACCAATAATAAGAAGAGACTTGCTTGGACCAAGAAACACGAGCAATGGACATTAGACCGGTGGAAATCTGTTCTTTGGTCTGATGAGTCCAAATCTGAGATGTTTGGTTCCAACCACTGTATCTTTCTGAGACGCAGAGTAGGTGAACGGATGATCTTCGCATGTGTGGTTCCCACCGTGAAGGATGGAGGAGGAGGTGTGATGGTGTGGGGGTACTTTGCTGGTGACACTGTCAGTAATTTATTTAGAATTCAAGGAACACTTAACCAGCACGGCTACCACAGCGTTCTGCAGCGATACGTCGTTCCATCTGGTTTGCGCTTTTTTTAATTTATGTTTTATTATTTTTTATTTTATTTAACTAGGCAAGTCAGTTAAGAACAAATTCTTATTTTCAATGACGGCCTAGGTTAACTGCCTGTTCAGGGAGAGAACGACAGATTTGTACCTTGTCAGCTCGGGGGTTTGAACTTGCAACCTTCCGGTTACTAGTCCAACTAGGCTACCCTGCCGCCCCGACTATCATTTGTTTTTCAACAGGACACTGACCCAACACACCTCCAGGCTGTGTAAGGGCTATTTGACCAAAAATAAGAGTGATGAAGTGCTGCATCAGATGACCTGGCCTCCACAATCACCCAACTTCAACCCAATTGAGATGGTTTGGGATGACTTTGACCGCAGAGTGAAGGAAAAGCAGCCAACAAGTGCACAGCATATGTGGGAACTCCTTCAATACTGTTGGAAAAGTAATCCAGGTGAAGCAGGTTGAGAGAATGCCAAGAGTGTGCAAAGCTGTCATCGAGGCAAAGGGTGGCTACTTTGAACAATCTCAAGCATAAAATATACTTTGATTTGTTTAACACTTTTTTTGGTTACTACATGATTCCATGTGTCATTTCATAGTTTTGATGTCTTCACTATTATTCTACAATGTAGAAAATAGTAAAAATAAAGAAAAACCCTTGAATGAGTAGGGGTGTCCAAACTTTTGACTGGTACTGTATATATTGGACTACAATAGGCTCCTAAACACACTTTCCAGTGGCAGACTGATTCACCCAATGATGATAATGGTGGCAATAGCCTATCTCAAGTAAGATACTTTGAAAAACAGTACTGCTGTTTACTCAAAACTGGGAGTTATATTATATTTAGGCAAACTGACAGCTGCAACCAACCCCAGTAATATAATCCATAGATGGCAGTTACCATTCAAGTCAGGACTGGCAGCCATTGCTAGTGTACCCATGAGTTTAACAGTCAAATTTCCAGGGTAAGAGGTTCCAAAATCTTTCTATGGATAATATGTCTATGACCACAACAACAAGCTGTTCAATATTTGGTGCACGTGTTGCCCAAATTGCAGCCTTCCCGACTGTAGTCATAGTGGTAACTCCCAAAATAAAGGAAACACTTGAATAAATGAGGGTTACAAAGTATATCTTATGGTGTGGGGTAAATTTTCCTGGCATGGTTTAGGTCCATTTGTAGAATCTATGCCAAGTCGCATTGAAGCTGTTCTGGCAGCTCGTGGTGGACCAACACCCTATTAAAACACTTTTGTTGGTATTTCCTTTAATATGGCCGACACCTGTATGTGCTTGTGAAAAAACTTTAGCCACAGTTCTTTTTTTAGAAACTATTGATCCTCTGTGGCTAAACTATGTTCTCTGGTGTATTTTGAAGATTGAGAGCGGGCTTCTGCCTCAGCAGCAATTTGTATTCATGTGAATTTGTGTAAAATGTTATTGCGCCCGTCCTAGCTGTGCCCTGGACACCATATGTGAATTGATTGCCCCCCCCATCTATCTTCAGAGCTCGTGCTGCTAGGTGACCTAAACTGGGACATGCTTAACACTCCGGCCATCCTACAATCTAAGCTTTATGCCCTCAATCTCACGCAAATTATCAATGAAACCACCAGGTACAACCCCAAATCCGTAAACACATGCACCCTCATAGATATCATGATGACCAACCTGCCCTCTAAATACACCTCTGCTGTTTTCAACCAGGATCTCAGCGATCACTGCCTCATTGCCTGCATCCGTAATGAGTATGCGGTCAAACGACCACCCCTCATCACTGTCAAACGCTCCCTAAAACACTTCAGCGAGCAGGCCTTTCTAATCAACCTGGCCCCGGTATCCTGGAAGGTTATTGACCTTATCTCGTCAGTAGAGGATGCCTGGTTATTCTTTAAAAGTGCCTTCCTCCCCATCTTAAATAAGCATGCCCCATTCAAAAAAATTGGAACCAGGAACAGGTCTCTAGACCTGACTGCCCTTGACCAGCACAAAAACATCCTGTGGCGTTCTGCATTAGCATTGAATAGCACCCGTGATATACAACTTTTCAGAACCAATATACACAGGCAGTTAGGAAAACTAAGGATAGCTTTTTCAAGCAGAAATTTGCATCCTGTAACACAAACTCAAAAAAGTTCTGGTACACTGTAAAGTCCATGGAGAATAAGAGCACCTCTTCCCAGCTGCCCACTGCACTGAGGCTAGGAAACACTGTCGCCACCGATAAATCCACTATAATTGAGAATTTCAATAAGCATTTTTCTACGGCTGGCCATGCTCTCCACCTGGCTACCCCTACCCCGATCAACAACCCTGCACCCCCCACAGCAACTCGCCCAAGCCTCCCCCATTTCTCCTTCACCCAAATCCAGATAGCTGATGTTCTGAAAGAGCTGCAAAATCTGGACCCCTACAAATCAGCCGGGCTAGACAATCTGGACCCTCTCTTTCTAAAATTATCTGCCAAAATTGTTGCAACCCCTATTACTAGCCTGTTCAACCTCTCTATCATATTGTCTGAGATTCCCAAAGATTGGAAAGCTGCCACGGTCATCCCCCTCTTCAAAGGGGGAGACACTCTAGACCCAAACTGCTACAGACCTATATCTATCCTACCCTGCCTTTCTAAGGTCTTCAAAAGCCAAGTTAACGAACAGATTACCGACCATTTCAAATCCCAACCAATGACCAGCTCTGAAACCGCTATGCAATCTGGTTTCAGAGCTGGTCATTGGTGCACCTCAGCCACGCTCAAGGTCCTAAATGATATCATAACCGCCATCAATAAGAGACAGTACTGTGCAGCCGTATTCATCAAGCTGGCCAAGGCTTTCGACTCCACATTCTTATTGGCAGACTCAACAGCCTTGGTTGCTCAAATGATTGCCTCGCCGGGTTCACCAATTACTTCTCTGATAGAGTTCAGTGTGTCAAATCGGAGAGCCTGTTGTCCGGACCTCTGGCAGTCTCTATGGGGGTGCCACAGGGTTCAATTCTCGGGCCGACTCTCTTCTCTGTATACATCAATGATGTCGCTCTTGCTGCTGGTGATTCTCTGATACACCTCTACGCAGACGCCACCATTCTGTATACCTCTGGCCCTTCTTTGGACACTGTGTTAACTAACCTCCAGACGAGCTTCAATGCCATACAACTCTCCTTCCGTGGCCTCCAACTGCTCTTAAATGCAAGTAAAACTAAATGCATGCTCTTCAACCGATCACTGCCTGTACCTGCCCGCCCGACTAGCATCACCACTCTGGACGGGTCTGACTTAGAATATGTGGACAACCACAAATACCTAGGTGTCTGATTAGACTGTAAACTCTCCTTCCAGACTCACATTAAGCATCTCCAATCCAAAGTTAAATCTAGAACTGGCTTCCTATTTCGCAACAAAGCATCCTTCACTCATGCTGCCAAACATACCCTCGTAAAACTGACCATCCTACCGATCCTCGACTTCGTCGATGTCATTTACAAAATAGCCTCCAACACTCTACTCAACAAACTGGATGCAGTCTATCACAGTGCCATCCGTTTTGTCACCAAAGCCCCATACACTACCCACCACTGCAACCTGTACGCTCTCGTTGGCTGGCCCTCGCTTCATACTCGTCGCCAAACCCACTGGCTCCAGGTCATCTACAAGTCTCTGCTAGGTAAAGCCCCACCTTATCTCAGCTCACTGGTCACCATAGCAGCACCCACCCGTAGCACACGCTCCAGCAGGTATATCTCACTGGTCACCCCCAAGGCCAATTTTTTATTTGGCCGCCTTTCCTTCCAGTTCTCTGCTGCCAGTGACTGGAACGAATTGCAAAAATCACTGAAGCTGGAGACTCATATCTCTCTCACTAGCTTTAAGCACCAGCTGTCAGAGCAGCTCACAGATCACTCCACCTGTACATAGCCCATCTACAGAAATAGCCCATCCAACTACCTCATCCCCATACTGTATTTATTTATTTATCTTGCTCCTTTGAACCCCAGTATCTCTACTTGCACATTCATCTCCTGCACATCTACCATTCCAGTGTTTAATTGCTATATTGTAATTACTTTGCCATCATGGCCAATTTATTGCCTTACCTCCCTTATCCTACCTCATTTGCACACACTGTATGTAGACTTTTTCTACTGTATTATTGACTGTATGTTTGTTTATTCCATGTGTAACTCTGTGTTGTTGTATGCGTCAAACTGCTTTGCTTTATCTTGGCCAGGTCGCAGTTGTAAATGAGAACTTGTTCTCAACTAACCTACCTGGTTAAATAAAGGTTAAATAAAAACATTTTAAAAAATTGCTGTTCTTTATGTGCAGAATTCTATTTAGCGACTATAAAGCGGTGCTATCACTAAGAATAAACTATGTCGCGCTTCAACAAGTGATACTTCAACTGTTAGAACAATAATGTGCTATATATGGGTTGGGGAGTTGCATGTTAGACATGTTTTTCATATTTTCATATTTAAGTAATTTCATTCAACATATCAAATATACTGTATATCAATACATGTATAATTTTCTGAATAAATACACTACATGCCCAAAAGTATGTGGACACGTCGAACATCTCATTCCAAAATCATGGGCATTAATATGGAGTTAGTCCCCCCTGTGCTGCTATAACAGCCTCCACTCTTCTGGGAAGGCTTTCCACTAGATGTTGGAACATTGCTGCAGGGACTTGCTTCCATTCAGCCACAAGAGCATTAGTGAGGTTGGGAACTGATGTTGGGCAATTAGGCCTGGCTAGCAGTCCAATTCATCCCAAAGGTGTTCGATAGAGTTGAGGTTAGGGCTCTGTGCAGGCCAGTCAAGTTCTTCCACACCGATCTCCAAAAAACATTTCTGTATGGACTTAGCTTTCTACACGGGGGCATTGTCATGCTGAAACAGGAAAGGGCCTTCCCCAAACTGTTGCCACAAAGGTGGAAGCACAGAATTGTCTAAAATGTCATTGTATGCTGTAGTGTTAAGATTTCCCTTCTCTGGAACTAATGAGCCTAGCCCAAACCATGAAATCAACCCCGGACCATTATTCCTCCTTGACTAAACTTTACAGTCGGCACTATGCATTCAGGCAGATGGTGTTCTGCTGGCATCCGCCAAACCCAGATTCATCCGTCGGACTGACAGATGGTAAAGTGTGATTCTTCACTCCCGAGAATGGGTTTCCACTGCTCCAGAGTCCAATGGTGGCGAGCTTTACACAACTCCAAAAGACGCTTGGCATTGCACATGGTGATCTTAGGCTTGTGTTCGGCTGCTCGGCTATGGAAACCCATTTCATGAAGCTCCTGACAAACAGGTCTTGTGCTGATGTTACTTCCAGAGGAAGTTTGGAACTCGTAGTATTTGTATTTATTTTGTATGTCTTATGGATCACCATAAGAAATATCCCATACTCTTCCTGGGGTCCAGCAAAATTAAGGCAGTTTATACAATTTTAAAAACATTCAAATACATTCAGACTGTGTGCTCTCAGGCCCCTACTCCACCACTACCACATATATACAGTACAAAATCCATGTACTGTATGTGGTGAGTGTTGCAACCGAGGATAGATGATTTTTACGTGCTTCAGCACGGTCCCACTCTGTGAGCTTGTGTGGCCTACCATTTCGCGGCTGAGCTGTTGTTTCTCTTAGACGTTTCCACTTCAGAGTAATAGCCCTTACAGTTGACCGGGGCAGCTCTAGCAGGGCAGAAATTTGACGAACTGACTTGTTGGAAAGGTGGCATCATATGATGGTGCCACGTTGAAAGTCACTGAGCTCTTCAGTAAGGCATTTCTACTGCCAATGTTTGTCTATGGAGATTGCATGGCAGTTTGCTCTATTTTATACACCTGTCAGCAACAGGTGTGGCTGAAATTGCTGAGTCCACTAATTTTAAGGGGTGTCCACATACTTTTGAATATATAGTGTATATTTGAATCTACCTTTGTAATGTCATACTAGTGTGCACAACACCCTCTCAAATACAATACATTAATATGAAAAGTACATCAATTCATCTTTTAAACGTTTTTAAAATACACTATTTGAAGTGTGCTGTGGTAAGATGCTTAAAAAAACTACACAATTTCCTTTAAACAACAGCAACAAAAATAAGAAGAGAAGAGGTCATAGTGAGTTTAACACCTGTAAATGTCTTTGACTGTGTTGTGGTCTGTCAGCTTTGCACCCTAAAGTTTGAATAAAAAAATTAAAAAAATGTGATCCTTCACATTTTTCAAGTATGCAGAATGGGCCTAAGCACTTCAACAATTGGCTTTTCTCCATAATTCTTCATCAAATATACATTTGGTTGCAAAACACAAATATTACAAATATATTCAATAAGATGTTTTGCAAAATGTGTTGTTTCAAATTCATTATTTGCAGCATGTAATACAACTACACTGAACAAAAATAAACGCAACATGTAAAGTGTTGTCCCATGTTTCATGAGCTGAAGTAAAAAATCCCAGAAATGTTCCATTCACACAAGAAGCTTATTTCTGAGTAAAGAGAAGCTGGGCTGTTCGACACATTTTTAACAACATTTCACCTCAGACAATAACATATTAATTACATTTAGCCTTAACGCTGTCATAATTTAGAGCAACGCCGCAGAATCAAAAATAGGAATAATTCCCACTTCTCTGTTAGTCATCTTCATCACAGGCTCTGAGTCAGCCCTAGCTTTTAGCTGTTCAGCAAATAAACTCTTTTGTTTTATTTTACAGTCCTTTATTTTACACTCATTTGGTATTTATAATATAATTACTTATGTTTCTGAATAAATAAAATACTTGATAATTACTTGAAATGCGTAGTAAGTCATTCCCTGGCCGTGGACCCACTCTATGAGGGTCTCTCAGGGAGAGTTGAGATATGCAAAAAACACATTTCCAATTCACACGTGTATAATACCCACTTGTATAATACACACTTGTATAATACACACTTGTATAATACCCACTTGTATAATACCCACTTGCATATGTGTAACATAGGACATATATAAGCTACCACCAAAGTAGTATTATAATAAGTCAATCTTAGTACATAATCATTAACAACAAATCATAAGGACATTTCGCTGTTACTCATTTCTAAGTAATTTTCAGATGGTGACTGCAGAATGTGAGAGTTTGCAGCCCTGTCTCTGCTATCCAATGCTCCTCCTTTCACTCCTGGCATGACTGTTCTGTCACATTGTGCTCTACCTCAAACGGAAACCACTGCCAGCCTTTCGCTGGGTGAAAATGTTTCATACGACGATTAGTTAGTTACAAAATATGTATTGTACACTACACTCTTAATAATGAATTCAATGCTAAGCTATATTCAGCATTATGGCAGGTGTTGTCCCAATAGATCCCTGTCTTGTCCTGTATCCATTGCCAGAACATTCCACATTGCCCACTGGGTGGCCATTCAGAACACAACAACCACCTCGCACATAACGAGGGCATCCTCCATTTCCACTGTCATCACAATCTTTTGAACAGCACTCTATGAATGTCAACCATAACCAACAAAGTGTCTTCCACAAGAAATTACAACATTTGGTGGTTTGTTGATTAGTGGAGGGAAACGCTCTCTCAGGACCCATCCGGATTCTCCAATAAGTGTTCAATTGAGATCTGGTGACTGACACACACACACACACACACACACACACACACACACACACACACACACACACACACACACACACACACACACACACACACACACACACACACACTTTAAACCCGACTGGCGCAGTAGATTAAAGCACTGTATCGCAGTGCTAGAGGCGTCATTGCAGAACCTGGTTTGATCCCGGGCTGTATCACAACCAGCCATGATCGGGAGTCCCCTAGGGCATCGCACAATTGGCCCAGCATCGTCCTGGTTAGGGTTTGGCAGGTGTAGGCCGTCATTGTAAATAAGAATTTGTTCTTAACTGACTTGCCTAGTTAAATAAAGGTTAAAAAAACACTATGCTCCTTTGTGACCCCTCTTTCAATGTCACTGAGATCTCTTCTAGCCATGGTAGCCAAAACAATGAGCAACTGGGCATTTTTATACATGACCCTATGCATGATGGGATGTTAATTTCTTAATTAACTCAGGAACCACACCCGTGTGGAAGCACCTGCTTTCAATATACTGTGTCTCCCTCATTTACTCAAGTGTTTATTTTATTTAGGCAGTTACCTGTATATTGATAAAGGTAATAATGACGATAAAGATGTGATTATGATTATTCCTACTATTCATTGATATTATTATAATTTATCTAATGCCAGTATCTTGTAATATCTTCTATATGACAGAAAAGTTAGGCTACTAAATACAGTATAAGTCCACAGGTGGCCAATGTATCTGAGAGTCACTGCCTCTGACGTGCCCTCATCAGCATGTTAATTACATGTTAATTGCATGTTAATTGGAAACTGGTCCAGTCAAGAGATTGAACCCTGGGTGCTGAGCCACAGTCAGTAAACACATGTTGGCATGAATGATAAGCTACACACACACACACACACACACACACACACACACACACACACACACACACACACACACACACACACACACACACACACACACACACACACACACACACACACACACACACACACACACACACACACAGCTTTATTTTTTTAACATTTCAGGACTTTTTGTGAAGTAAAAGTGTTTGACTATTTAAAAAATTATATTTTCCCTACCCCTTAACCTTAACCCCCAAAACCCTAACCTTAACCATAACCCCAAAACCTTAAACCTAACCCTTGAGCTTAAAATAGTATTTGAACAAACATGAACAAGTCATGACTTGTTTTCCCACCTTGTCAGGACATTGGAATGAATTGTCAGGACATTGGGATGAATTGTCAGGGCATTGGGATGAATTGTCAGGACATTGGGATGAATTGTCAGGACATTGGGATGAATTGTCAGGACATTGGGATGAATTGTCAGGGCATTGGGATGAATTGTCAGGGCATTGGGATGAATTGTCAGGGCATTGGGATGAATTGTCAGGACATTGGGATGAATTGTCAGGGCATTGGGATGAATTGTCAGGGCATTGGGATGAATTGTCAGGGCATTGCGATGAATTGTCAGGACATTGGGATGAATTGTCAGGGCATTGGGATGAATTGTCAGGGCATTGGGATGAATTGTCAGGGCATTGGGATTAATTGTCAGGACATTGGGATGAATTGTCAGGGCATTGGGATGAATTGTCAGGGCATTGGGATGAATTGTCAGGACATTGGGATGAATTGTCAGGGCATTGGGATGAATTGTCAGGGCATTGGGATGAATTGTCAGGACATTGGGATGAATTGTCAGGACATTGGGATGAATTGTCAGGGCATTGGGATGAATTGTCAGGGCATTGGGATGAATTGTCAGGACAATGGGATGAATTGTCAGGACATCTGGGTGAATTTTAGGACATTGGGGTGAATTGTCAGGTCATTGGGATGAATTGTCAGGACATTGGGGTGAATTGCCAGGACATTGGGGTGAATTTTAGGACATCTGGGTGAATTTTAGGACACTGGGGTAGCAAAACAAGTAGACACACACAATCACACCCAAGAACACTCGGGTAGAGGCGTAGAGTGCCGCAGTGACGCTGTGACCTGCGTTTGAACCTCTGACCTGTGTAATTCACCCCTATTGATGTTGGGCCACGCTCTCGCTCACTCACAGCATAGCGCTTCAGCAAGCACAGCATGGCCCAAGGGGCACTGGTCGTCAGAGTAGAGGGGGAGTGGGACGGGGCAGGGGAGGAAGGGAGGGATGGAGGGATGGAGAGAGAGAGAGTCAAAACTTCAACCGTACAACCTTGAATTGGATTCTTACTGCTAAGGACTGCCAAGGACTACCCAGCAAAACAATAACCAGCAAAAAAAAGCCACCCAACCTGCAAGTGAGTGAATAGATGCTCAATCTGTAGCTACTTCCAAGGACTAGAAGCAAAATAAAAATATTACAATTATCTCTAGATATCTTCATATAAGATTATATTTTCCTTTATGAAGTTAGTACAGGACAGAAGTCCTGTCCTAAAGTGTGACGTGAGAGGTGTGAATGACCTTGAATACAATGGCAGCAAAGTATTGCAATCTCCCCCACCCAAATGAAGAGGCCATCAAAGTACAGTTTCCCCAGAAGAAGAAAAAGATTATGCTGCACGTAAAACGTAAAAAGATAAGCTCCTCTTCCCTAACACATGAGTGGTCATCTCCACCCTGCTTCCATGAAAAGATGTTCACCCTGCCACCATACAGCGGGTGAATGCAAGCATTTCCCATGACTGTACCTCGAAACCATCTGGCCCATCACCGCATCCCTGGATTGGGACAACCTCTATGACTAGGCACACTTCTACAAGGCCATGGTCTCCCCCTTGGTCTTGGTCTCCCCCTTGGCCATGGTCTCCCCCTGCCAGGACCCTGAATGACATTGCATTCAACCACAGCCCCAGCACCTCACACAGGAGCAACAGTGTGATACCGCCCCCCCCCCCCCCCCCCCCCCCCCTCCCCGGACCAGCACCCAGAAGACCTGCACCCTGAGGACCTACACGCAGACCACAGCACCACCAGCCACACCTCCACCCCAACCAGTCGACCCCCCCAGCAAACTAACCCTGGCCACACCCTAAATAGCCCTCCCCAGATCAGGCCTATGCCCCTCCAAGTTGGCACTTAACGAACTGTACAAGGCTATAAGCAAGAAAACTTACATCTAGAAGCTGCTTTTCGGCGATGTTATCTCCGCATCACTAAGACACGTGATGCCCAAATTCCATCAACACATCTCCAACGCCTCTAGGGGTGATAAAGTCCTCGACCAAGCAAGCATACAAGGCCTTCCTCATCCACCATTTGGCAAATCAGATCATGACTCCATGGTACTCCTGCTTCCTGTTAACAAGCTGAAACTCAAACAGGAAGTATCCAGGGAGCGCTCTCAGAGCATGCAGAGAACAGCTGGCAGGCATATTCACTCAAATGTTCAACCTCTCCTTGTCCCAGTCTGTAATCCCAACATGTTTCAAAATTACCACAATTATTCCTGTCCCCAATAACTCTAAGGCTTCATGCCACAATGACTACCACCCTGTAGCACTCACTTCTGTAATCATAAGTGCTTTGAGAGGCTGTTTATGGCACACATTAACTCCACCATCCAGACATCCTAGACCCACTCCAATTTGCATACCGCCCAAACAGATCCATAGATGACACAATCTCAATTGCTCTCCACACTTTCCTTACCCACCTACATAAGAGGAATACCTATGTTGAATGAATGAATGCTGTTCATTGACTACAGCTCAGCATTCAACACCATTGTTCCCTCCAAACTTGTCACCAAGCTTAGGACAATAAACATCTCCCTCTGCAACTGATCCTGGACTTCCTGACGGGGCGACCCCAGGTGGTGAGAGTAGGCAACATCACCTCCTACCACACTGACCCTCAACACAGGGGCCCCACAGGGGTGTTTGCTTAGTCCCCTCCTGTACACCCTGTTCACCCATGACTCCGTGGCCACGCTCAACTCCAACACCATCATCAAGTTTGCCGGCGACGATGAGTCAGCCTACAGGGAGGTGGTCAGTGACTTGACAGTGTGGTGCCAGAGTAACAACCTTTCCCTCAACGTCAGTAAGAACCAAGGAGATGATCGTGGACTACAGGAAACGGGGGAGCGATCACGCCCCCATCCACATCGACGGGCCTGCAGTGGAGCAGGTCGAGAGCTTCACGTTCCTCGGTGTTCAGATCACTAAAGGCTTAAATTGGTCAAAGCACACGCGAACAGTCGTGAAGAAGGTGCAAAAGCACCTCTTCCCCCTCAGGAGGTTGAAAAAGTTTGGCATGGGGCCTCAAATCCGCAAAAAACTCTACAGCTGTACCATTGAGAGCATCTTGGGGCCTAGCTCCCTGCCATCCAGGATATCTATATCAGGGGATGTGGTAACAAGGCTCGGAAAATCATTAAACTCTCCAACGACCAACCACTTGCACGGCAAGTGATACCGGTGCATCAAGTCTGACACCAACAGGCTCTTGAACAGCTTCTATCCCCAATCAATAAGACTGATAAATAGCTAACAAAATAGCTACATGGACTATCTGAGTGAACCTTGTATCTTTATTGACCTATTGAGCTATTGACCTCTATGCACACTCACGGGGCCCTAAACACACACACCTACTCCATCAACTGCTCACTCGCACATAATATGCACATACATTTATACTGACTCTACACACACGCACACCCACTCACATTCAAGCTGTTGTTACTCTGTTTATCTTATATCCTGTTGCCTAGTCACCTTACCCCTATACATATCCCTGCACATTGTAAATACGGTATTGGAACTAATCCTGTATATGCTATGCTTACTTACTTACTTATTGTGTTCTTCATATTTCCTCTTATTTTTTGTGTGTTTTTTCTGGTATTACATTTTTATTGATTATTGGGTTTTGAGTTTTCAAGAAAGGCATTGAAACTGAAACTATATCCCCCCAATTGTCACACCCTAATCTGTTTCACCTGTCTTTGTGCTTGTCTCCCCCTTCCAGGTGTCACCCTTCTTCTCCATTATCCCCAGTGTGCTTATACCTGTGTTCTCTGTTTGTCTGTTGCCAGTTTGTTTTGTTTGTCAAGCTTACCAGCTGTTTTTCCTGTGCTCCTGTCTTTCACTAGTTCCTGTTTTTTTAGCTTTCCCGGTTTTTACCATTCTGCCTGCCCTGACCCTGAGCCTGCCTGCCGTTCTGTAACTTGTCACACCCACTGGATTACTGACCTCTGCCTGCCCTGACCCTGACTGTCGTTCTGTAACTTGTCACACCCACTGGATTACTGACCTCTGCCTGCCCTGACCCTGAGCCTGCCTGCCGTTCTGTACCTTGTCACACCCACTGGATTACTGACCTCTGCCTGCCCTGACCCTGAGCCTGCCTGCCTGCCGTTCTGTAACTTGTCACACCCCCCTGGACTACTAACCTCTGCCTGCCTTTCACCTGTCCTTTGCCTTCCCCCTGTTTCTGTAATAAACTTCTGTTACTTCGAAACTGTCTGCATCTGGGTCTTCTCCTGAGCCTTGATACCAATAGAATCCTCATACTATTTAAAAAAAAAAAACTTTTTATCCTCCATTTCGTGGTATCCAATTGGTAGTTACAGTCTTGTCCCATCGCTGCAACTCCCGCATGGACTCAGGAGAAGCGAAGGTCGAGAGCCATGCGTCCCTCAAAACACGACCATGCCAAGCCACACTGCTTCTTGATACATTGCTTGCTTAACCCGGAAGCCATCCGCACCAATGTGTCGGAGGAAACAGTGTACAACTGGCGACCGTAGTCGCTAGAGCGCGATAGGACAAGAACATCCCGGCCATCCATACCCTCCCCTAACCCAGACGATGCTGGGCCAATCATGCACCGCCTCCGGACGCGGCCGGCTGCAACACAGCCTGGGATCAAACCCGGGTCTGTAGTGACGCCGCTGGCACTGCGACGCAGGGCCTTAGACCGCTGCGCCACTCGGGAGGCCCTACCTGGAGGTGACAGCATCCCCTCCCCAATTTGCCCCCCTAGACGCACGATAAAACAACCAACAAAAATGTGCCACAACTCCTGCAGCTCTGTTGCATGCTGGGTCTGTACAAAGTTAATGGTAGGCTTAGAGTGGACTCCTACGGTAGGTACACCTATAGTTTATCTCTTGGCAGTGGTACTGTGGACTAATTTATCACTGACCTCAACCCAGAGTCTCTCAGAGCATTCACAGTCAGCCCACTGTCACCTCTATCAGATCACAGCAAAATCACAATCTACTTGAACAGAGAAATACTCAACCATGAGGCATCGAAGTCGAACAAACTGCATGCTATTAAGAAATACTATAGATGGAAGGAGGGTAGTGTACAAACCTACCAAAAAACAATTGGCCAACAACAAATACAATCCCTCCGAGACAACTTCCTGAACAACATGTTTCCCTGCAATAGTGAGTGTGCAAACTTAGCAGCCTGAACAGTATATTTGACCTATCAGAATATCAAAGTTAAATACAGGCAGAAAACCTAAGAAAACTAACAACAATGAGAAATGGTTTGATGAAGAATTCAAAAACCTAAGAAAGAAATTGAGAAACCTTTCCAACCAAAACATAGAGACTCAGAAAACCTTAGTTTATGCCTTCACTGTGGTGAAACACTAAAACGATACAGAAATACACTAAGAAAAAATATGAAACATCATGTCAGAAATCAGCTCCATGTGATTGAAGAATCAAAACAATTCTGGGAAAATGTGAACACATGAACAAGAAGCAATGCTGAGTGGTAACATTGAAAAGGTACTAAAAAAGTGATCAGGCATCCGTCCTTGCCCCGAACAGGTAGCCCTCATTAAGTCTTGTATTAATCCACGTCCTCATTCAAGGCATAAAACAAAAGGCAATCTTGTATCTATTCGATTTCAAGCCAACCATGAAAACCATGGCTATTTCATTCATAGGGTTGCCTAAACATAGTATGTTTGTGTTAGTGACTCTGATCTGAAATCCCGCAGCTGTGACCTTGGACAGATTCATGTAAATGTCATGTAAATTTTTTTTTTTATTGTAATTCTGCCTTCTCAGTTTTTTATAATTACTGAGACTTGGTTAAAGAAGTCTGTGCCAGACTGATGTGTCTCTAAATGGATATAAAGTTTATAGATCTGACAGAGCTGGCAGAGGTGGGGGAGTTGCCATACTCATAAAGAACAACTTGAATGTTGCTGTGTGTATTACCACCTCTGTCCCCAAGCAATTTTAATGTCTTGTCCTAAATGTGGGCCTTGGTAAAAATGCCCAACTGACGTTAGTGGGAGTTCATCACCCTCCTTCAGCCCTCCCGATCGCTCATAGCAAATTGTCTGACTTGCTGTCTAGCTATGCTAAATCTGAATGATTCATATTGGGTGACCTTAACCTGGATTGGTGGATGCCAGTATCAGATAGACTGAAATATATTTGTACTGAGCTAAATTGATCTCAACTGATAACTAAACCAACCCGCCCCAACTTAAAACACACAAAACATCTACTCTTTTGAATATCATTCTGACAAACACTGTCAGGTGTGTGCGTACTGGTAGCGAAGTCAGGTGCAGGAGATCAGAGAGTTGTGAACAGGCGAGAGCAGAGAGTTGTGTACACTTTATTGAGGCAGGAGAAACCAACAGACGGACGCAACTGTGTCAAAACCTCCAGCCCATAGGCAAAAGTGCAAAACGTGCAAAACAGTCACAATAATTTATGTTTAACAATAAACATCTTCGTGAACAACACGGTATAAGCAAACCAGTCTGGCGCGCCAACAATTAACACGTAACACAAACAATTTCACACAAAGACATGAGGGGGAACAGAGGAATAAATACATGCAGTGTGATTGGGGAATGAAAACCAGGTGTGCAGGGAACAAGACAAAACAAATGGATCAATGAAAAATGGAGCGGCGATGGCTAGAAAGCCGGTGACGTCGACAGCCAAACGCTGCCCGAACAAGGAGAGGAGCCGACTTCGGTGAAAGTCGTGACAGTACCCCACCCCCCCCCTTAACGCGCGGCTTCAGCGGCGCACCGACACTGGACTCGGGGACGACCCAGAGGGCAAGGCGCAGGGCAATCCGGGAGGCGACGGTGGAACAACCGCAGCAGTTCAGGGTCCAACACATCCGCCACCGGAACCCAGCACCTCTCCTCCAGACCGTACCCCTCCCACTCCATGAGGTACTGAAGGCCCCTCGCCCGACGCCTCGAATCCAGGATGGAACGGACGGAGTACGCCGGGGCCCCCTCGATGTCAAGAGGGGCGGAGGAACCTCCCGCACCTCAGACTCCTGGAGAGGACCAACCACCAACCACCACCGGCCTGAAGAGAGACACATGGAACGAGGGGTTAATATGGTAATCGGGGGGTAGCTGTAACCTGTAACATACCTTGTTCACTCTCCTCAGGACTTTAAATGGCCCCACAAACCGCAGGCCCAGCTTCCGGCAGGGCATGCGGAGGGGCAGGTTTCAGGTCGAGAGCCAGACCCGGTCATCACTACGGTGATGGTCCGTGCTGGTCGTTTGGCGCATTGCGACCTGCTGGAGGTGACCATGGGCGGTATCCCATGTCTCCTCCGCACGCCTGAACCAATCGTCCACCGCAGGAGCCTCGGTCTGACTCTGATGCAACGGTGCCAGAACCGGCTGGTACCTCAATACACACTGAAAAGGGGAGAGGTTATTGGAGGAGTAGCGGAGCGAGTTCTGCGCCATCTCTGCCCAGGGCACGAACGCCGCCCAATCCCCCGGCCAGTCCTGGCAGTAGGATCGCAGAATCCTGCCCACATCCTGGTTCACTCTTTCCACCTGCCCATTACTCTCAGGTGGAAACCTGAAGTGAGGCTGAATGAGACCCCCAGACGTTCCATGAACGCCCTCCAGACTCTTGAAGTGAACTGGGGACCTCGATCAGACACTATATCCTTAGGCACCCGTAATGCCGGAAGACATATGTAAACAGGGCCTACGCAGTTTGTAGGGCCATAGGGAGTCCGGGCAGAGGGAGGAGACGACAGGACTTAGAGAAACAATCCACATGGTGTTTCCCTGTGAGGGAGGAAGATCCGTCAGACAAAATCACCGACAGGTGTGACCAAGGCCGTTGTGGAATGGGTAAGGGATGTAGCTTACCTCTGGGCAAGTGTCTAGGAGCCTTACACTGACCGCACACCAAGCAGAACATAAACCCTCACGTCCTTTGCCAAGGTGGCCACCAGTACTTCTCAGTCAGACAGCGAACCATCCGACCGATCCCCGGGTAACCAGAGGAGGGTGCCGTGTGGGCCCAATAGAGCATCTGGTCACGGACAGCAGACGGAATGTACTGACGCCAGACGGGACACTGGAGGGGAGCGGGCTCTGTGCGCAACGCCTGCTCAATGTTCGCGTCCAGCTCCCACACGACCGGCGCTACCAGGCAGGAGGCCGGGAGAATGGGAACGGGTAAAGAACATGGCCCACCTTGCCTGACGAGAGGATTCAGTCTCCTTCGCTGCCCGGATGTACTCCAGGTTGCGGTGGTCAGTCCAGATGAGGAAAGGGTGTTTAGCCCCCTCAAGCCAATGTCTCCACGCCTTCAAAGCTTTAACCACAGCCAACAGCTCCCGGTTCCCTCATCATAGTTCCGCTCCGCCAAGCTGAGCTTCTTCGAGAAGAAAGCACAGGGGCGGAGCTTAGGTGGCGTGCCCGAGCGCTGAGAGAGCACGGCTCCTATCCCAGCCTCAGACGCGTCCACCTCCACTATGAACGCCAAAGAGGGATCCGGATGGGCCAGCATGGGGCCCGAGGTAAACAGATCTCTTAGGTGCCCAAAAGCCATGTCCACCTCAACCGACCACTGCAGACGTACAGGACCCCCCTTCAGCAGTGAGGTAATGGGAGCAGCCACCTGGCCAAAACCCAGGATAAATCTCCAGTAGTAATTGGAAAACCCTAAAAACCGCTGCACCTCCTTTATCGGACAATTACACACGACTGAAATGCAAAATGCGGTTTTCATCTCCACCCCTGAGGTGGAAATGCGATAACCTAGGAAGGAGACGGCCTGCTGAAAGAACAGGCATTTCTCAGCCTTGACGTACAGGTCATGCTCCAACAGTTGTCCAAGTACCCTGCACACCAAGGACACATGCTCGGCGCGTGTAGCGGAGTATATCAGAATGTCATCGATATACACCACCACACCCTGCCCGTGCAGGTCCCTGAAAATCTTGTCTACAAAGAATTGGAAGACTGATGGAGCATTCATCAACCCGTACGGCATGACGAGGTACTCAGAATGCCCTGAGGTGGTACTAAACGCCGTCTTCAACTCATCTCCCTCCCGGATACGCACCATGTTGTACGCACTCCTGAGATCCAGTTTAGTGAAGTGCATTGACTCAATCGCCATAGCGGGTAACTGTACCTCACCATGATTTGATTGAGACCTCTATAGTCAATGCATGGCCGCAGTCCTCCATCCTTCTTCTTCACAAAAAATAAACTCGAGGAGGCGGGTGAAGTGGAGGACCGAATGTACCACTAACGCAGGGATTCGGAGACATATGTCTCCATAGCCGCCGTCTCCGCTTGCGACAGGGGATACACGTGACTCTTGGGATATGCAGCGTCTACCAGGAGATCTATCACACAATCCCCCCGTTGATGGGGTGGTAATTGAGTCGCTTCATTTTACAGAAAGCGAGAGCCAAATCGGCATATTCTGGGGGATGCGCACGGTGGAGACCTGGTCTGGACTTTCCACCATGGTAGCACCAATGCCAGAGTGCCCTGCCTGCTGCCTCGACTCCCAGAGAGACCAACCCGGCACCGACTGGCAGTGTGCCCTCTGCGGCCACAGATGGTGCACGTGAAGGCCCCTCCTCCAGCCTCCCTACGCGCAGCCCCTTCCAGCTCCATAGGCACCAGAGCGGGGGTGCTGGAAGATGGAAACGACAGATCCCTCTCTGGACGTTCGCAGGTGACCAACAGGTTATCCAACTGGATGGACAGATCCACCAGTTGGTCAAAAGTGATGGTGGCATCCCTGCAGGCCAACTCCCGTCGGACGTCCTCGCGCAGGCTGCATCGGTAGTGGTTGATAAGGGCCCTGTCATTCCATCCTGCTCCGGCGGCCAAGGTCCGGAATTCCAGGGCGAACTCCTGGGTGCTCCTCGTCCCTTGCCTCAAGTGTAAGAGCCGTTCCCCCGCCGCTCTACCTTCGGGCGGATGGTCGAAGGACGAAAGCCAAGGTCCGACATGAGAGTGCATCAGGCTTCACATTCTTGGACCCCGGGTGGTAGGAGCTAGTGAAATGGAAACGAGTGAATAACAGGGCCCATCTTGCCTGCCTGGAGTTGAGGCACTTGGAACCTTGGGAGAGTTGAGTGCAGAGAGGGGGAAGCAAGGGTGCTGTAACCTCGGATGAAACGATGGCTAAAATGAGAAAACACCAGCTGCACTCTGGATGTGGGTTGCGGTCAATCCATCACCGCTCTCATCTTGTCAGGGTCCATCTGAATATTCCCTGCAGTGATGATGTACCCTAGGAAGGAGATGGTGGAGCGATTTAACTCACATTTCTCCTCCTTCTCGAAAAGCTGGTTCTCCAGCTCTGACATGCACTGTCAACTGTGGGACCTTTATATAGACAGGTGTGTGCCTTTCCAAATTATGTCCAATCAATTGAATTTACCACAGGTGGACTCCAATCAAGTTGTTAAAACATCTCCGGGGTGATCAATAGAAACAGGATGCACCTGAGCTTAATTTTGAGTCTCATAGCAAAGGGTTTGAATACTTATGTAAATAAGGTATTTCTGTTTTTTACTTTTAATACATTTGCAAAAATGTCTAAAAACGTGTGTTTGCTTCATCATTATGGGGTATTGTGTATAGATTGCTGAGAAAAAATACATATTTTATCCATTTTAAAATAAGGCTGTAACGTAACAACATTTTGAAAAAGTCAAAGGTTCTGTATACTTTCTGAAGGCACTGTACTTCGTGTACAATGTAAAACCCCAAACAATGCAGGCAGAGTAGAAATAGGACCATACTTGCTAGTTATCAAAATCCAGAAAAGAGCTGTGAAATTCTACAACCACCTAAAAGGAAGCAATGCCCATACATTCCATAACAAGGCCATCACCTACAGAGAGATGAACCTAGAGAAGAGCCCCCTAAGCAAGCTGGAACTGACACGAACAGACCCCACAGAGACCCAGGACAGCAACATAATTAGACCTAATCAAATTATGAGAAATTAAAAACATAACAATTTGATAAACTGGAAAGAATCAGCCAAAATAACTGAGCAGATTGGAATGTTATCTGGCCCTAAACAGAGAGTACACAGTGCCAGAATACCTGACTGTGACTGACCCATAATTAAGAAAATCCTTGACTATGTACAGATTCAGTGAGCATAGCCTTGCTATTGAGAGATGCTGCCATAGGCTGACTTGGCTCTCAAGAGAAGACAGGTTACGTGCACACCGCCCACAAAGTGAGGTGGAAACTGAGCTACACTTCCTAACCTCCTGCCAAATGTATTACCACATTAGAGATACATCTTTCCCACAGATCACACAGAATTGTAAAACTAATCAAGCATTGATAAACTCCTTTATCTGTTAGGCGAAATATCGCTGTGTGCAATCACAGCAGCAAGATTTGTGGCCCGTTGCCATGAGAAAGGGCAACCAGTGGAGCACAAACAGCATTGTAAATACCATCAATATTTATCTGTTTATCTTCCCCTACTATTCATACTACAACTATTTGCACATTGCTAAAACACTAGCTGATAATATAACATATATTTTTTATTGATGTTGTTTTGTGTCTTCTCACTTTTTAAAATTATTTATTTAACTTGCTTTGGCAATGTAAACACGTTTCCCATGCCAATAAAGCCACATTGAATTGAGTTGAAAGACAGAGGAAGAGAGAGAGAGAGAGAGAGAGAGAGAGAGAGAGGGAGGGAGGAGAGATCTTTAGTATGAAGATATACAGAACCTTTCTGAACCACTCAGAGCCATAGACTCGCATGGATCTACCAAAACAAACAACTAGCTCCATATCCAGGAGTGCCATTCTTTATCCATTGTGAAAAACACTGTTCAGCTGTGTAAAGACCCTGCAACAACCCTGCTTTGGGTTCAAATAACACATATCACAATGATGTTGTACCCTCAAGCCTGGAACTTGACCTCTCGTGCTCTAGCAATGATCTTCGAGAGGCTTGTTTTGAAGAGTGTAGGCCTATCTTTACACTTGTAACTTTGTTGTCAGATACAGTATGTAAGTGAATGTCACTTGAGGAATAGTAGGTCCATGTCTGCTGCCATTTGATGACAGCAGAGAGATATGAAAATGTCTGGGTGGTTATGTTATTCGACTAGGGCCATTCCTTCTCATCATTAGGCGGCGCCGCATGGCAAACGGGTGGCGTAGGCCCTTTTTTTCAATGCGGCAGGTTCACAGCTCCGATCTGTCACCCTTCGCTCGCCCTAATGTGCGAAAGCAAGACGTGTTGCGCCTATTAGCACTTCCTGGCAAGGCTGGCACGCTGATCCCCGTCCCCGGGGAGTCTGGCAATATGGTGCCACGCGGTCACCGCCCGCCAGCCCAGGCTCCCGCTGTCACAACAAATCACGCATACCCCCACCAACATTGTCACTGCCACTGCCGCTGCCGCTGCTACCACAGCTCAGGCCACATCACAGCCAGTGTACTGCAACACCATGGAAGGGCCCACCCCATATATACAGACACCAGCATCAGGGGACACTGGGTAGAGCAGACCAGCCTGGCAAGGTGGGCGGAAGTTCAAATCTTGGGTAAACATCTGTTATGAACATGAATAACTTCAACAGGAGGATGGCATAGATGAATAAATCAATTCTACAATGTAGAATGCACACAGACAGTTCTATCCAAACAAAACACTGAAATGGAAGACGGAAAGTGTCTCTGAAAGTCTATAATGTGTTAAGAGAGACACAATGAGGCCTCCCGAGTGTGTCACAACCGGCCGTGACCGGGAGTCCCATCAGGCTGCGCACAATTGGCCCAGTGTCGTCTGGATTAGGGGAGGGTTTGCTTGGCTCATCTGGCGACTCCTTGTGGTGGGCTGGGTGCCTGCAGGCTGACCTCGTGGTCAGTTGGGCGGTGTTTCCTCCGGCACATTGGTGCGGCTAGCTTCCGGGTTAAGAGTGCCGGTGTTAAGAAGCACGGTTTGGCGGTTCATGTTTCGGAGGACGCATGACTCAACCTTCTCCTCTCCCGAGTCCGTCGGGGAGTTGCAGCGATGAGACAAGATTGTAATTGGATCGCAATTGTATATCACAAAATTGTGGAGAAAAAGGAGGAGTCAGTAAGGTCTCTACTCATCCAGGAAAGACAGTGTGGCATTTTCATTGACTTTCATTGACTTTCATTGTGGGTAAAAAGTGTATAAAACATTAAGAACCCCTGCTTTTTCCATGACAGACTGAACAGGTGAATCCAGATGAAAGCTCTGATCCCTTATTGAATCCCTTGTAAAAATCGACTTCAATCAGTGTAAATGAAGAGGAGGAGACAGGTTTAAAAAAATAATAATTTAAGCCTTGAGACAATTGAGACATGGATTGTGTATGTGTACCATTCAGATGGTGAATGGGAAAGACAAAATATATACAAATTTTCTTGCTCAACAGTTTCCCGTGTGTATTGAGAATGATCCACCACCCAAAAGACATTCAGACAGCTTGACACAACAGTGGGAAGCATTGGAGTCAACAGGGGCCAGCATCTCAGTGGAACGCTTTCGACACCTTGTAACGTCCATGCCCCGACAAATTGAGGCTGTTCTGAGGGCAAAGGGGGATGCAACTCCATATTAGGAAGGTGTTCTTAATGCTTTGTACACTCAATGGACATGTGGGAAGAACCACAGCGTTTCCATTTCGTAGATGACTAAAATGGGGTCACTTTGTCACTTTCAATGACAGAGTTCCCTTATCATTTGACTGCAAGTGATTTCTAACAGCAAGCTGGTGTTACACTTCCGTATGCTATCACGCTTTACCATCAGCATTTAGGAATTCATCGCATAAAGAGAAAAGTGTGAAAAGGGATATTTTTCTGCCAGAATGGCCGCAATTATATGATATTGTATGAGTTGTGTTTTGTGTGAAATACTGCATCTGAATATAATTATACCCACACTTGGCTTGCATGGACAACTTAGCATACCCAACGAGAATAACGCCGTTTAGAACTGCTGAAAAATAACTCTCTTGGCTGTGAGCACAAGGATTGTGCAGAGGCATTGGAAAGGTCGAGCTAACCCACTGGGCAAAGACTGGTAGAATCAACGTTGTTTCGACGTCATTTCAACCAGAAAATTCAATGTGATGACGTTGAATCAATGTGGAAAACTGATTAGAAAGTCATCAACATAAGGGAATTTCATATATTTTTCATACAACTTTTAACATACATCAAAACTAGACGTTGAAATGATGTCTCTGCCCAGTGGGAGAGGACTGTTAAACATTCTGACAGCATCAGTTGAGGCTGCCTTACCTGCTCTTAAAGGTCAATAAATACCTAACGCCGTATACCTAAAGTGAAGGTAGCATAAACCTATCCACATGTAACATATAGATTTTCATTAGCATACCCATCAAAAGTCCCAATGCATAGTTACACCTCACTCTTCTATTTTTCAAGTTATTATGTAAAAACCGATCATAACCGATGACTATTTCATGACGGAATTTTTTGGGGAGCATTGGGTCAACAAGATCACTCTCAATCACATTGATGTGCATGCTACTGCATGAGAGTATGTCCAACATCAGAAAAAACGGAAGCGTTTCGTTGTGACACTATGGCTCCTAGCGTTGAGTAATACCCCCGAAAGGTGCCTCGTTATCCCAGCCATCACCGCCGCTCCTCCCTGCCACCGTGGCAGTACCCGCCGGTCAGCGTACCGTGTGGCATGGGGCTGCTTCCTAGCCTAGTACGGCCAGGCAGGTTCTGACCTGAAATTAAATTAAGATTTACATCTGCCAGGGGTGGTGCCGGCCCGGCCAGGCAGGGATATTAGAGCTGTGCGCTGGGAGCAGGGGCGGCCGGGGGGTGGCAGAGGGGGATGCAGAGGGGAGGGAATGGGGGTGGAGGTAGTGGGGGTTATCTGCTGAACTGTCGCAGCTCCACGCCTGGCTGGCCGCGCTCCTATTAACACTGCCGAGACAAAGGGGTGACACATTCCAGCCCGCAAGGGGCAGATATACACACACGTACACACACACATGCACCGGGTGCACACACACATTCAGGCGTATATACACTCCGACAGAAAACACACTCAAAACACAATATACACATAGTGATATAAACAACTGTCGCACACAAAACCACGAACATATACACATGTGCACACTGACACACATAAAAAGCAAAAAAAACACCAAAATCTATTGCTCGACTCACAGCAGGGGAGAGAGAACTCTGTGTGTGGGGGGGGGGGGGGGGGGGGGTCACACATCGACACAAACACACCAACACATCATGGTTCACACACAGCTCGGCTGATGGATGGAGGGTGGTAGAAAGCGATGCCAGAGCATGACATGATTGAACTTTGGGACATCTCTGTTCTCGACAGCTTCAACAAGCAGAGGGCACCCGGTGGTCACCAGGGGCATGGCTTCGGTCAACTTCGGTCAACAGGGGGAGGGGAGGAGGCAGATATGGGAGAAGTGGGGGATGGGAGAGGGCACATGAGGCGTCAACGTGTCATCGTAATGTCAGCCGATGTCAAGTGTACTCATCGTTGGCTGTAATTTTCAGAGCAATTAGAGTGCTTTATATTGAGAACCTGGCTCACAAACAGAGGGGCTGGTTGGCTGTTGCATCGATCCTCACAGCCATGTAGAGAGACAAACAGACACATACGCCATCCTCACAAACCCTGCCAGCTAGTAGCACTTCCTTTGGCTGATTTCTAACTTTTCTCACTAGCTTTCATTACAGTCTTCTGCAGCAGATGATCTGTTCCAGTTTTCTGCTGCAGGTTTCTTACTTTTCTGGTTTTCATTCCAGTTTTCTGCTGCAGGTTTCTTACTTTTCTGGTTTTCATTCCAGTTTTCTGCTGCAGGTTTCTCACTTTTCTGGTTTTCATTCCAGTTTTCTGCTGCAGGTTTCTCACTTTTCTGGTTTTCATTCTAGTTTTCTGCTGCAGGTGATCTGTTCTAGTTTTCTACTGCAGGTTTCTTACTTTTCTGGTTTTCATTCCAGTTTTCTGCTGCAGGTTTCTTACTTTTCTGGTTTTCATTCCAGTTTTCTGCTGAAGGTTTCTCCCTTTTCTGGTTTTCATTCCAGTTTTCTGCTGCAGGTTTCTTACTTTTCTGGTTTTCATTCCAGTTTTCTGCTGCAGGTTTCTTACTTTTCTGGTTTTCATTCCAGTTTTCTGCTGCAGGTTTCTTACTTTTCTGGTTTTCATTCCAGTTTTCTGCTGAAGATGAGTTGTTCATGTTTTACAGTTTTCTGCTGCAGACTTCTCACTTTTCTGGTTTTCATTCTAGTTTTCTGCTGCAGGTGATCTATTCCAGTTTTCTGCTGCAGACTTCTCACTTTTCTTATTTTCATTCCAGTTTTCTGCTGCATATCAAAATCTAATCAAATCAACTGTGTGGTGTGTATGTGGTCGCATACACATATTTAGCAGATTGCTGGTTTTCCTAACAGTAATATTTTCGACAATACACACCAATACAATAAAAGAGTTAAAGAATGGAATTAAGAAAAATATAAATATTAGGACAAGCAAGCAATGTCGAAGTCCGGAGTATAAATATATATATTGACAAAAAATATGCAACATGTAAAGTGTTGATCCCATGATCCCATGTTTCAAGAGCTGAAATAAAAGATCCCAGAAATATTCCTTATGCACAAAAAGCTTAATTTTCTCAAATTGTGTGCACAAATTTGTTTACATCCCTGTTAGTTAGCATTTCTCCTTTGCCAAGATAATCCCTCCACCTGACAGGTGTGGCATATCAAGAAGCTGATTAAACAGCATGACCATTACACAGGTGCACCTTGTGTTGGGGACAATAAAATGCCACTCTAAAATGTGCAGTTTTGTCACACAATGCCACAGATATCTCAAGTCTTGAGGAAGCATGCAATTGGCATGCTGACTGCAGGAATGTCCACCAGAGCTGTTGCCAGAGAATTGAATGTTCCTTTCTCTACCATAAGCCGCATCCAACGTCTTTTTAGAGAATTTTGCAGTACGTCCAACCCACTGTGTAACCAGGACCTGCACATCCGGCTTCTTCACCTGAGGGATCGTCTAAGACGAGCCACAATGAGAGCTGATGAAACTGTGGGTTTGCACAACGGAATAATTTCTGCACACACTGTCAGAAACCCTCTCAGTGAAGCTCATCTGCATGCTCGTCATCTTCGCTTGATCTGACTGCAGTTCGGCGTCGTAACCGACTTCAGTAGGCAAATGCTCACCTTCGATGGCCACTGCCACGCTGGAGAAGTGTGCTCTTCATGGATGAATCCTGGTTTCAACTGTACCGGGCAGATGGCAGACAGTTTATAGGCAAGCGGTTTGCTGATGTCAACGTTGTGAACAGAGAGCCATGGTGGTGGTGGGGTTACAGTATGGGCAGACATAAGCTACGGACAAGGAGCACAATTGTGTTTTATCGATGGCAATTTGAATGCACAGAGATACCATGATGAGGCCAATTGTCATGCCATTCATCCACCGCCATCACCTCATGTTTCAGATGGTAATGCAAGGCCCCATGTCGCAAGGATCTGTACACAATCCCTGGAAACTGAAAATCTCCCAGTTCTTCCATGGTCTGCATATGCAACAGACATGTCACCCATTGAGCATGTTTGGGATGCTCTGGATCGACGTGTACAACAGCGTGTTCCAGTTCCCACCAAAATCCAACAACTTTGCACAGCCATTAAAGAGGAGTGGGACAACATCCCACAGGCCACAATCAACAGCCTGATCAACTCCATATGAGGGAGATGTGTTGAGCTGCATGAGGCAAATGGTGATCACACCAGATACTGACTGGTTTTCTGATCCACGCACCCATTTGTTTTTAAGGTATATGTCACCAACAGATGCATATCTGTATTCCCAGTCATGTGAAAGCCATAGATTTGGGTCTAATTCATTTATTTCAATTGACGGATTTCCTGGTGTGAACTGTAACTCAGTCAAAATGTTTAAATTGTTGCATGTTGCATTTACATTTTTGTTCAGCGTATACAGTGGCAAGAAAAAGTATGTGAATCCTTTGGAATTACCTGGATTTCTGCATAAATTGGTCATAAAATTAGACCTGATCTTCTTAAACTAATAATTTACACATTATTGTATTGTTCTTGTCTATATTGAATACGTAATTTATACATTCACAGTGTAGGTTGGAAAAAGTATGTGAACCCCTAGGCGAATGACTTCTCCAAAAGCTAATTGGAGTCAGGAGTCAGCTAACCTGGATTACAGCCTTGAGTCTTCTTCAGTATGACACAACAAGCTTGGAACACTTTTATTTGGGGAGTTTCTCCCATTCTTCTCTGTAGATCCTCTCAAGATCTGTCACGTTGGATGGGGAGCGTTGCTGCACAGCTATTTTCAGGTCTCTCCAGAGAAGTTCGATCGGGTTCATGTCCGGGCTCTGGCTGGGCCACTCAAGGATATATAGAGACTTGTCCCCAAGCCACTCCTGCATTTTCTTGGATGTGTGCTTAGTGACATTGTCTTGTTAGAAGGTGAACCTTCGCCCCCAGGATGAGAACCTGAGAGCTCTGGAGCAGGTTTTCATCAAGGATCTCTCTGTACTTTGCTCCGTTCATCTTTCCCTCAATCCTGACTAGCTTCCCATTCCCTGCTGCTGAAAAACATCCCCACACATAATGCTGCCACCACCATGTTTCACCATACGGATGGTGCCAGGTTTCCTCCAGACGTACCGCTTGGCATTCAGGCCAAAGAGTTCAATCTTGTTTTCATCAGACCAGCGAATCTTGTTTCTCATGGTCTGAGGGTCCATTAGGTGCCTTTTGACAAACTCCAAGTGGGCTTGTATGTGCCTTTTACTGAGGAGTGGCTTCCGTCAAGCAACTCTACCATGAAGGCCTGATTGGTGGAGTGCTGCAGAGATGGTTGTCCTTCTGGAAGGTTCTCCCATCTCCACAGAGGAACTCTGTAGCCCTGTCAGAGTGACCATCGGGTACTTGGTCACCTCCCTGGCCATGGCCCTTCTCCCCTGATTGCTCAGTTTGGCTGGACGACCAGCTCTAGGAAGAGTCTTGGTGGTCCCAAACTTCTTCCATTTAAGAACGATAGAGGCAAGTGCCTACTTAAAATTGTCATTTTAATCCATAGAGACGTGAAGGAGAAGCTCGTCGGATGTTGATCTCTTCTCGGCTGGGTCCTCATTTGGGACCAAAGTTCCTTGTTGTTAAGAGACTCTTTCTGCTCTTGCAGACGCTAACTACAGAGGCCAACAAGGCAGAGTAGGACAGTCCTGGAGTGCGAGACACACAAATTCAAAAAGGCCAAAACATGCATGCTCACGCACACACGCCAACACCTCTATACGTCCTTCACATACACACCTTCAATGCTGCAGAAATGTTTTGGTACCCCTCCTCAGATCTGTGCCTCGACACAATCCTATCTCGGAGCTCTACGGACAATTCCTTCGACCCCATGGCTTAAATTTTGCTCTGACATGCACTGTCAACTGCAGGACCTTTATATAGACAGGTGTGTACCTTTCCAAATCATGTCCAATCATTCGAATTTACCACAAGTGGAGTGCAATCAAGTTACAGAAACATCTCAAGGATGATCAATGGAAACAGGATGCACCTGAGCAAAATTTTGAGTCATAGCAAAGGGTCTGAGGAAATTCTTAAAACCTATTTTCTCCTTGTCCTTGTGGGGTGTCGTGTGTAGATTGAGGAGGAAAAACATTTATTTAATCAAAGAATAAGGCTGTAAGATTTACATTGCAGCCTTATTCTAAAATGGATTAAATAAATGTGTAAAAAGTGAAGGGGTCTGAATACTTTCCAAATGCACTGTATATATAATGAGATGTATAGACATTATGGACAGTATATGGATAGAATATGTAGTATGTCTGAAGAATACGTAGGGTAGAATAGTATACTGTATGTACAGCAATAGATAAATAGAATAGGCCTTGACTAGAATACAGTATATACATATGAAGTGGGTAAAACAGTATGTTAACATTATTACAGTGACCAGTGTTCCATGTCTAAGTACATAGGCAGCAGGCTCTAAGGTGCAGGGTTGAGTAACCAGGTGGTAGCTGGCTAGTGACAGTGACTAAAGTTCAAGGTGGGGTGATGGGCGGAGGCTGGCTAGTGGTGACTATTTATCAGTCTGAAGGCCTTGAGATAGAAACTGTTTTTAGAAGCTGTTTTTTGGTCCCAGCTTTGATGCACCTGTACTGACCTCGCCGTCTGGATGGTAGGCCGTGGCTCGTGGCTCTTGGTGATATTTATGGCCTTCCTGTGTCACTGGGTGCTCTAGATTTCTCGAAGGGCAGGCAGATGAGCTGTCCCAGTTTTCCAGTTTTCTGCTCTCTAATGCTCTCTCTGTCATTTTCTTTCTTTCTGTCACTCATCGCCTCTCTTCATAACAATGTCACAGTCAGCAAAAGATTTCAACATATTCCTCTCATGATTATACATTTGTGTCGTTTTTCTTTTAAATGTATTTTGATTTTTCCGACATCAATTGCTACTGAATGTAGCGACTTCTGTGTGACAGAGGGCCTGATTTGAGGGTCTGATTTGGGGGTCTGATTTGAGGGTTCAATTTGAGGGTCAAATTTGAGGGTCTGATTTGAGGGTCTGGTTTGTGGGTCTGTTTTTAAGGGTCTGTTTTGGGGGTCTGATCTGAAGGTCTGATTTGAGGGCCAAATTTGGAGGTCTGATTTGAGCATCCAATTTGAGGGTCTGATTTGAGGGTCTTGTTTGGGGGTCTGATTTTAAGGGTCTGATTTGAGGGTCCGACTTGGGGGTCTGATTTGAGGGCCAAATTTGGAGGTCTGATTTGAGGATCCAATTTGAGGGTCTGATTTGGGTGTCTGATTTGAGGGTCTGATTTGAGGAGGGCACCTCGTTTTGACACAGCTAATATCAGCCATATGGTCCCAGTCCTTTTTCTCACACCTTGGGGAATGTCTGCCCCCCTTTTTGACATGAGTCTGGCTTCCTGCCTAGCGCCATCTCACTCCTAACCCCACATACACACACTATCCTCACCACACTTCACCATGCAAACCACTATACCAGCTTATGTCAACAGCATCCACAGCAGCCTAAGCAGACATAGTGGATCATGTGACATGATTGAAATTAAACTCTACTGTTTTTTTTGTGGAAATGTTGAAATTATGGCATGGAGTGTTTCCCACAGTCTACTAAGGGCAACTCAAATGCCTATTATCATCTATACTGAACAAAAATATAAACCCAACATGCAACAATTTCTAATATTTTACTCAGTCACAGTTCATAGAAGGAAATCAGTCAATTGAAATAAATTCATTAGGCCCTAATCTATGGATTTCACATGACTGGGCAGGGGTGCAGCCATGTGTGGGCCTTGGAGGGCATAGGCCCACCCACTTGGCAGCAAGGCCCACCCACTGGGGAGCCAGGTCCAGCCAATCAGAACGAGTTTTTCCCCCAAAAAGTGCTTTATTACAGACAGAAATATTCCTCAATTTGAGAGAAATAAGCTTTTTGTGTGTATGAATGAATTATTATTTTTGTTCAGCTCATGAAACAAGTGGCATTTATATTTTTGTCCAGTGTAGTAGGCTCCTAGGGCGTTGGGGATGGGGTTGAGGATGGGGTAAACCGTGAGCTACGGCTCCGATGCTCATAGGTTCAATCCTAGAAGGCACTTGTTTTGTCATTTTAGCTTTCTGTTTTAACTGGTTTTGACTGACAGATAACATAGAGCAAAATATTCCGTAATTAAAACGGCAACACACTCCATAATATTGCAGCAAAGGCCGCCCCACTCGCCACAATAAAAACGACCAGCCATGCAATATCTCTGTTGCTGCAGGTATAGTCAGTGCTTGACTTGGGCAGAAGCTCATCGGAGCTGAGTACCGACACCTCAAATGTTCTACTGCTTGTGCTCCTGTTCCTCTTATAGAATATTAGCTCAAAGTATTGTGGAGCTCCTGCACATAAATATAAAGATTACCGGCACCTAAAATGAGTACCGGCACCTGTTTCAGTCCAAGTCAACCACTGGCTATAATGAGGTAGGGTGTTGTCTTTGGAGATTATGTTGAGTGATTCATGTATAACTGTTCTAAGACATTAGCACTACATAACACCATTTGAATCTTATTTTGTTATTGGCGACTTGGTTGTGTGAGAAAAGACACAGACTGGGAGAGAGATGGTTGAATGAGAGAGAGAGAGTGAAGAGAGAGGGGGGGGGGGGTGGCAAGAGAAGTAGGTTGCTGAGAATGTCAGGTGCCAGTGTGGTAAGCTGGTGGCTGGTTGATGGTTGCTCTGGGTACATCTATATGTGCGCCTGGTTGAACACTGTTCTAAATCTGATACAGCTTCACAGCTCTGCTGCTATCATGGCTGCCTGGCTCATGCCTGGCTGACTGACTCACCAGGCCATCAGCAGGAGAGAGAAGCTGGGCATGTCTACTGGTATCAGACTGAAGTCAAAGCCCTCCATCCCTCCATCCCCGTCACCTTCACAAAGCCTTAGTGTCTCCCTCCACTCGGGTGTCCTCCCGCGTCAACCCACGCGTTAGTGACACACGTCTATCCTAGGCGCTGCTGCCATCCCATTCGCCCCCTGTGCCCACGTCCTGTCTGCTTGCGTTGGCACCACCCGTGTCACCACCAGCCACTCGCCACCCCAGCGCTTGTGCCCAGACTGTCTCTGACTCCCTGTGCCCGCCCCAGCGAAGGGGAATTATTGTCACTGGAAGATTTCAAGCGCCCTCGCCATCGTAAGTCAAAGATGAGATGTCACAAACACATTACAGTCTTCAGTGGTTGTCACAAGGCATATTGAAGGGGACAAACGGCTCTGGTTGTGACACTGGCATGGCTGTGTGAAACACGTTAGTGCAGAGTGGTTGGATGGATGAGGGCACCAGTAGTGACAAAGGTTTGCAAGACTCAAATCGGAAGCAGTTTGCGAAATGAATAGAGAAGGGGTGAGGAAACTGGAATAAATGTATAAAACACATTTAAAACACCATATGCATAAAATAAACAACTTTAAATCAAGGTTTTTCATTAAACAACACATTCTCTGTGATTACCAACTGTTCTGACACCACCTTCTGTATTAGTATTTATTGATTTTTTGCACTGATTTGACTGCCGCTAAATGCCACACCGTGTCCTATGCGATGTATCCTTGTCTGCTCCTTGACCATCTCCCTGGCCTGTGAGTGGTTGTGACGGCAGAAAGAGAGAGAGAGAGAGAGAGAGAGAGGAGGAGGAGGAGGAGGAGGCGCCGCCTGAGACCAGGGCCCGCTCTCCTCTCACCTCCCTCCATGTGTAGGTGCAGGATGGAGGATGGATGTATAAATATAAATATTCCCGGCCCCCCCCCCCCCCAGGGGCCCGCTTGGTCCAGCAGGGCCCTCGCTGCCCCCCTCCCCCCTCTCCCTCCACACCATCTAATTAGGATGTTGGGCCTTGTTAGGGCCGGCAACCCCAGGGCCTGCTGATACAAAAGTTGATTCTATCAGACGTAATAAGTCAAAGCTACGGGGACAGATGCTAATTTGAATTCATTCAAAGGAAGGGTCAGCTACTGCGACAAACAGAGACCAGGGGGAAAGAGGGGGCAGACTGGTGCTGGAGACCTCACGTCCCCTCATCCCCTCTGAATGTTCACCAACGCACTGGATCTGATGGCAGGTGCACAGTGGATCTGTGAGGTATCAGAGCCCTTATTGTGTAGTTGCCCTCTGTGGGGGATACCGTTTGTGGCAACCTCTGTGGGGGACACCGGCTGTGGCAACCTCTGTGGGGGATACCGGCTGTGGCATCCTCTGTGGGGGATACTGACTTTGGCAACCTCAGTGGGGGATACCGGCTGTGACAACCTCTGTGGGGGATACCGGCTGTGGCAACCTCTGTGGGGGATATCGGCTGGGGTAACCTCTATGGGGGATACCGGCTGTGGCAACCTCTGTGGGGGATAATGGCTGTGGCAACCTCTGTGGGGGATACCGGCTGTGGCATCCTCTGTGGGGGATACTGACTGTGGTAAGCTCTGTGGGGGATACTGGCTGTGGTAAGCTCTGTGGGGGATACCGGCTGTGGCATCCTCTGTGGGGGATACTGACTGTGGTAAGCTCTGTGGGGGATACTGGCTGTGGCATCCTCTGTGGGGGATACTGACTGTGGTAAGCTCTGTGGGGGATACTGACTGTGGTAAGCTCTGTGGGGGATACTTGCTGTGGCATCCTCTGTGGGGGATACTTGCTGTGGCATCCTCTGTGGGGGATACTGACTGTGGTAACCTCTGTGGGGGATACTGACTGTGGTAAGCTCTGTGGGGGATACCGGCTGTGGCATCCTCTGTGGGGGATACCGGCTGTGGCAACAGACAGGACGGGGAACTCCATGTAAGGGCAACAGCCGGGTTACATCGTTCTGTACTGCTTCCTCTTGATTTAGGATGAGGATCTGGGTGGAAATGCTATGAGAAGAGGCATAAAGCATTTTTGGTTCAGTCAATCTGCCAGTCTGTATTCATGTCTTGTCTCAAGCTACTTTCCTCGACCTGTCTTTCCCTCCTTCTTTCCCTTCTTCCATCTCACTCTGCATGGACGCTGTTGGTTTGTCACAGTTCCACTTCCCCCCTTGTCGTTATACCCTGTTCCCTCACTCCATCCCACCATCCCTCCCTCCCTTTCTCTCTCTCTTCCCCCTGACCTAGTTTTATCATTTGATCCTGACTGGAAGGTTAACCCCTAGAGGGTACACGGTGTCAGCCTTGCGCCACGTCAATTCCCCCACAAAGGGCAGCCTTTGTCACTTCATATTTTCAAGGCTCCAAAAGCAGGGTCTCTTCATTGTTGTTTATATATATGCATACGTTCTCCTATTGGGCGCCCTCGCTTCCCATCGCCCATTGCCTCCCCTCGTCCCCTGTTGCCAGTCACCAGGTGAGCCCGCTACTGCTATTGGCGCTGATAGACACAAGTGCACTCAGTGGGGATCTATATGCCTCTATGCACAAACAATTCGTAGACTGGACAATGAATCTCCCAATCCTTCATAGACTGTCTAGTGTAAAAAAAATAGATTTGAGTAGTATCTCAGTATTCAGAGTATTCAAAAAAGTGGGAAAAGTTTTGCTCCCTCAACTAGTTTCTCCGATCCCTCTGTCATCCATCTCCTCTGTGGCCTGTGACTCGGAGAGACAGGGCGGTGTACAGGGTGGTTTAATAATGGGAGGGCCTCTGTCTGATGAGACCAGGCACAAATTAGCCAATGTGTTGTCTTTGCCCCGGCCCGCATGGCTCGACAGCAGAGTGACTGGTGCCAGGGCGTTACAGGGTGTTGGTGCTCCTGGCAGGAAGTGAGCCTGGGCCCTGGTTGCGACCCGATACGGCCACGGTCAGCACCCATCATGCGCTGGGGCCTAATGCTACTGATGAGAGGGAGCCCGCCCCGAAGGTCAGTGCATCCGCAAGGTGTGGCCACACAGCGTCAGAATAACCTGAGCTGACAGGCAGGCACGGCCACACGTGCATATACACACACATACTGTGCGAACACACGTACATACCATAGGAGGCTGGTGGGAGGAGCTATAGGAGGACAGGCTCATTGTAATGGCTGTGTTTGAAACCATTCCATTTATTCCATTCCAGGCATTACAATGAGCCCGTACTCCTATAACTCCTCCCACCAGCCTCCTCTGACACACACATCAAAACTATGAAATAACACATATGGAAACATTTAGTAACCAAAAAAGTGATAAACAAATCAAAATATATTTTATATTTGAGATTCTTCAAAGTAGCCACCCTTTGCCTTGATGACAGCTTTGCACACTCTTGGCATTCTCTCAACCAGCTTCATGAGGTAGTCACCTGGAATGCATTTCAATTAACATGTGTGCATGTTAAAGGTTAATTTGTGGAATTTCTTACCTTCTAAATGCGTTTTAGCATTTGTGACACGGTAGGGTTGGTATACAGAAAATAGCCCTATTTGGTAAAAGACCAAGTCCATATTATGTCAAGAACCGCTCAAATAAGCAAAGAAAAACGACAGTCCATCATTGCTTTGAGACATGAAGACCAGTCAATACGGAAAATTTCAAGAACTTTGAAAGTTTCTTCAAGTGCAGTTGCAAAAACCCTCAAGCATTATGATGAAACTAGCTCTCATGAGGACCGCCACAGGAAAGGAATACCCAAAGTTACCTTTCATAGTTTTGATGTCTTCACTATTATTCTACAATGTAGAAAATATTAAAAATAGGAGGAGTAGGTGTAGGTGTGTCCAAACTTTTGACTGATACTGTATGTACAGTTGAAGTCGGAAGTTTACAGACACCTTAGCCAAATACATTTAAACTCAAAGTCCTGACATTTAATCCTAGTAAAACTTCCCTGTCTTAGGTCAGTTAGGATCATCACTTTATTTTAGGAATGTGAAATGTCAGAATAAAGGTAGAGAGAATTATTTATTCAGTTTTTTTCTTTCATCACATTCCCAGTGGGTTAGAAGTTTACATACACTCAGTTAGTATTTGGTAGCGTTGCCTTTAAATTGTTTAACTTGGGTCAAATGTTTAGGATAGCCTTCCACAACCTTCCCACAATAAGGTGAGTGAATTTTGGCCCATTGCTCCTGACAAAGCTGGTGTAACTGAGTCACATTTGTAGGCCTCCTTGCTCGCACACGCTTTTCAGTTCTGCCCACACATTTTTTATCGGATTGAGGTCAGGGCTTTGTGATGGCCACTCCAATACCTTGACTTTGTTGTCCTTAAGCCATTTTGCCACAACTTTGGAAGTATGCTTGGGGTCATTGTCCATTTGGAAGACCCATTTGCGACCAAGCTTTAACTGATGTCTTGAGATGTTGCTTCAATTTTCTGACCTCATGATGCCATCTATTTTGTGAAGTGCACCAGTCCCTCCTGCAGCAAAGCACCCCCACAACATGATGCTGCCACCCCCGTGCTTCACGGTTGGGATGGTGTTTTATGGCATGCAAGCATCCCCCTTTTTCCTCCAAACATAATGATAGACATTGTGGCCAAACAGTTCTATTTTTGTTTCATCAGACCAGAGGACATTTCTCCAAAAAGTACAATCTTTGTCCGCATGTGCTGTTGCAAACCGTAGTCTGGATTTTTAATGGAGGTTTTGGAGCATTGGCTTCTTCCTTGCTGAGCGGCCTTTCAGGTTATGTCGATATAGGAAGGGTTTTACTGTGGATATAGATACTTTTGCAACTGTTTCCTCCAGCATCTTCACAAGGTCCTTTGCTGTTGTTCTGTGATTGATTTGCACTTTTCGCACCAAAGTACATTCATCTCTAGGAGATAGAACACGTCTCCTTCCTGAGTGGCATGACGGCTGCGTGGTCCCATAGTGTTTATACTTGCGTACGATTGTTTGTACAGATGAACGTGGTACCTTCAGGCGTTTGGAAATTGCTCCCAAGGATGAACCAGACTTGTGGATGTCTACACATTTTTTTCGGAGGTCTTGGCTGATTTATTTTGATTTTACCAAGATGTCAAGCAAAGAGGCACTGAGTTTGAAGGTAGGCCTTGAAATACATCCACAGGTACACCTCCAATTGGCTCAAATGATGTCAATTAGCCTATCAGAAGCTTCTAAAGCCTTGGCATCATTTTCTGGAATTTTCCAAGCTGTTTAAAGGCACAGTCAACTTAGTGTATGTAAATGTCTGACCCATTGTAATTGTGATACAGTAGGTTATAAGTGAAATAATCTGTCTGTGAACAATTGTTGGAAAAATGACTTGTGTCATGCACAAAGTAGATGTCCTTACTGACTTGCCAAAACTATAGTTTGTTAACAAGACATTTGTGGAGTGGTGGAAACACAGACAGACACACACAGAATCATAAAAATACACCAATTCATATGCATACATACAGAGTGGCATAAACACACATACACAAACATACAATCATACCACACAGACATGGACACCACAAAACACACGTTCATACAAACCTCACACACATACATCTATACGGGGCAAGCACATCAGAAACTACTACTACTACTACTCCATCTGTTTCCTGTCAATCTACAATGGTATTCATTTTTGGAAAGCCCAGAGTGAGCATGCCCAAAGATAATAAAAGTCTATACAGTCAGAGTACCGCAAACGTGATAGTCCCTAATAACCAGCATGTTCATCTTGTGCATTGCGCTGTCACGGACCAGGATGTCTTGCTCCCAGGCAGACTAAATAACTTTTTTGCCCGCTTTGAGGACAATACAGTGCCACTGACACGGCCTGCAACGAAAACATGCGGTCTCTCCTTCACTGCAGCCGAGGTGAGTAAGACATTTAAACGTGTTAACCCTCGCAAGGCTGCAGGCCCAGACGGCATCCCCAGCCGCGCCCTCAGAGCATGCGCAGACCAGCTGGCCGGTGTGTTTACGGACATATTCAATCAATCCCTATACCAGTCTGCTGTTCCCACATGCTTCAAGAGGGCCACCATTGTTCCTGTTCCCAAGAAAGCTAAGGTAACTGAGCTAAACGACTACCGCCCCGTAGCACTCACATCCGTCATCATGAAGTGCTTTGAGAGACTAGTCAAGGACCATATCACCTCCACCCTACCTGACACCCTAGACCCACAGACGATGCAATCTCAACCACACTGCACACTGCCCTAACCCATCTGGACAAGAGGAATACCTATGTGAGAATGCTGTTCATCGACTACAGCTCGGCATTCAACACCATAGTACCCTCCAAGCTCGTCATCAAGCTCGAGACCCTGGGTCTCGACCCCGCCCTGTGCAACTGGGTACTGGACTTCCTGACGGGCCGCCCCCAGGTGGTGAGGGTAGGCAACAACATCTCCTCCCCGCTGATCCTCAACACTGGGGCCCCACAAGGGTGCGTTCTGAGCCCTCTCCTGTACTCCCTGTTCACCCACGACTGCGTGGCCACGCACGCCTCCAACTCAATCATCAAGTTTGCGGACGACACAACAGTGGTAGGCTTGATTACCAACAACGACGAGACGGCCTACAGGGAGGAGGTGAGGGCCCTCGGAGTGTGGTGTCAGGAAAATAACCTCACACTCAACGTCAACAAAACTAAGGAGATGATTGTGGACTTCAGGAAACAGCAGAGGGAACACCCCCCTATCCACATCGATGGAACAGTAGTGGAGAGGGTAGCAAGTTTTAAGTTCCTCGGCATACACATCACAGACAAACTGAATTGGTCCACTCACACAGACAGCATCGTGAAGAAGGCGCAGCAGCGCCTCTTCAACCTCAGGAGGCTGAAGAAATTTGGCTTGTCACCAAAAGCACTCACAAACTTCTACAGATGCACAATCGAGAGCATCCTGGCGGGCTGTATCACCGCCTGGTACGGCAACTGCACCGCCCTCAACCGTAAGGCTCTCCAGAGGGTAGTGAGGTCTGCACAACGCATCACCGGGGGCAAACTACCTGCCCTCCAGGACACCTACACCACCCGATGTCACAGGAAGGCCATAAAGATCATCAAGGACATCAACCACCCGAGCCACTGCCTGTTCACCCCGCTATCATCCAGAAGGCGAGGTCAGTACAGGTGCATCAAAGCTGGGACCGAGAGACTGAAAAACAGCTTCTATCTCAAGGCAATCAGACTGTTAAACAGCCACCACTAACACTGAGTGGCTGCTGCCAACACACTGACACTGACTCAACTCCAGCCACTTTAATAATGGGAATTGATGGGAAATGATGTAAATATATCACTAGCCACTTTAAACAATGCTACCTTATATAATGTTACTTACCCTACATTATTCATCTCATATGCATACGTATATACTGTACTCTATATCATCGACTGTATCCTTATGTAATACATGTATCACTAGCCACTTTAAACTATGCCACTTTGTTTACATACTCATCTCATTTGTACATACTGTACTCGATACCATCTACTGTATCTTGCCTATGCTGCTCTGTACCATCACTCATTCATATATCCTTATGTACATATTCTTTATCCCCTTACACTGTGTACAAGACAGTAGTTTTGCAATTGTTAGTTAGATTACTTGTTATTACTGCATTGTCGGAACTAGAAGCACAAGCATTTCGCTACACTCGCATTAACATCTGCTAACCATGTGTATGTGACAAATAAAATTTGATTTGATTTGATTTGATTTTGATTTGTCCTGTGCTCACGGTCTGAAAATGACAGAAATGGTTAACAACACGGCTAATAGTGTGGAAACGATCCACTGCTTTGTGTCCCGTGTCTCTGTCATGTTGGCTACTTGGTGCGTGTTTGTGTCAAATGGAGGAAAACGTACGCAGAGGCAAAAAGCTGGATCCTTAAAGGTCAATAACTTGCACATTCTGCACGAGGCGCATAGAGATTGCATGTGTTAGGTTCTCAATAAGCAGAGTTGCCAATGACGATTACTTGTCAACTCCTATTTATGAACAGGGCTTTTCGGCAAACTCTATTTGATAGATTGATGAGCATTCGCCTTGATTCTCTACTCATTTTTTTCTGAAGACAGTGACTGCTCCCTGAAGTTGAAAATGTCAAGCCAAATGTCACAGTAGATGTTGGTGGAAGATCAGTGGGAGTCCATGATCCATTATGTGTAAATCCAATTCTCAATATTTTTTCAGAGTATCTGGTGGTATCTGGGGGTCAGTGCCCCTTGGTCCCCAGATGCCCATCATGGTAGCAGGGGAGTGTGTATGTGTGTGTTTTTATGCTCCCTGACTGTCTAGCTTTCATTCCGGTGATTATTAGCGAGCTGGACACAGTCAATAAACTGTATGAATGTAGGTCCATTATCATTTCTACACGGTTTCAATTTGGTTGTAGTCATTTTTAAGTATATTGAGTTCGCCCCCCTCCCCCCCAAAAATATATCCCAGTAAAGAGTATCCACTAGCCTCCCGGGTAGCGCAGTGGTCTAGGGCACTGCATCGCAGTGCTAGCTGTGCCACCAGAGACTCTGGGTTCGCACCCAGGCTCTGTCGCAGCCGGCCGCGACCGGGAGGTCCGTGGGGCGACGCACAATTGGCCTAGCGTCGTCCGGGTTAGGAAGGGTTTGGCCGGTAGGGATATCCTTGTCTCATCGCGCACTAGCGTCTCCTGTGGCTGGCCGGGCGCAGTGCACGCTAACCAGGTCGCCAGGTGCACAGTGTTTCCTCCGACACATTGGTGTGGCTGGCTTCCGGGTTGGATGCGCGCTGTGTTAAGAAGCAGTGCAGCTTGGTTGGGTTGTGTTTCGGAGGACGCATGGCTTTCGACCTTCATCTCTCCCGAGGCCGTACGGGAGTTGTAGCGATGAGACAAGATAGTAACTACTAACAATTGGATACCACGAAATTGGGGAGAAAAGGGGGTAAAATTTCAACATTTTTTTTTTTTTAAGTATCCACTTTTTAAGTATCCACTCACATCTAAAAGGTGTCTTCCTGTAAATAACAGCTATGACTATAGACATAATACATACATAATACAATTCATACAATTCAAATTCAGTGGGAGTTAGGCTGGAGTAAAGACTGAGGTAAATCAAGGCTGGGGAGTAGGTAGTCAGAGCTGCTGGCAATGACCCTGATGCCACAGAGGAGATGGGGTGGTGGGGTTTGGATGGGGCGGGGGTCTGAAGTGGATAGGTTGGCTGGGGGTGAAAGGAAACACCGGGGTGTTGATCTCCGGGAATGCGGCATGCCAGAGTGCTGGCTCGACAGGCACCAAACCCAAATACCTTTGCCCACCCTCTTCTTGTCTCTCTCTCTACCCCCCTTCTTTCTGCTCATCTATCCTGCAGGTTAGCCTTTTTTGTCATAAATCTTGTTCTGGAGGCAGCTCTGCAGAGTGGTCACTAGCTGGCACAGCCACAAAGTTATCAAATCTGATTTTAAATCGAACCTTAACCACGCTGCTAACGCTAATGTCTAACACTAACCTTCAATTAACCAAAAAAGCACATTTTTGTTTTCATTCATTTTTACAATAAAGTACATTTTGACTTTGTAGCTGGCCATCTACCATAAATCGCTCAGTTCTGCCTCGAGGACAAGACTCATCCCAATAAACGTCAACCTGCATCTATCCTTGGGGATATGGAGTGGGCCTCAACTGCCCCCCCCCTCCCTCACTTTCCATAGCCCATGAAATAGGAGAGCACCGCTTCTCTGCTTCCTCCAAAAGGATCAGCGCTCAGCTCGGTCTCCGGACGGGACAGCATTCCTTCCCCCAGCATGCTGTCGCTGGCCGGCTGTCACACCGGGTGGCCAGAATAGCCCTGTGACGTCTGCCCCGGTTACTTGAAAAACCACCTTGTCCTGTGAACTGCGAGAGCATGGATACACAAGACAACATCCCTGGCCCAGATGTATCCCTATCTAACGCTGAGTGGGTACGGTGGCACTCACAGGCGCAGGGCCGATGCACTGATACATAACATACACACCTGGACAGTTGACAGAAATACACACATTGTCACGTTCTGACCTCTATTTCCTTTGTTTTGCATTTATTTAGTATGGTCAGGGCGTGAGTTGGGTGGGCAGTCTATGTTTGTTTTTCTATGTTTTGGGGCAGTTCTATGTTTTCGGCCTAGTATGGTTCTCAATCAGAGGCAGGTGTCATTAGTTGTCTCTGATTGAGAATCATACTTAGGTAGCCTGGGTTTCACTGTTTGTTTGTGGGTGATTGTTCCTGTTTTTGTGTTTTGCACCAGACAGGGCTGTTTTGAGTTCTCACGTTTCTTGTTTTGTTTTCGTTAGTTTGTTCATGTATAGGTTCGTCAATAAATACAATGAACAACCACCACGCTGCGCTTTGGTCCGCCTTTACTTCACAAGAGGAGAACCGTTACAGAATCACCCACCACAACAGGACCAAGCGGTGTGGTAATGGGCAAAGGAAAAAGCAGCAGCAGGAGCAGCGCGAGGAGGTATGGACATGGGAGGACGAACTAGACGGTAAAGGACCTTGGGCTCAGCCAGGAGAGTATCGCCGCCCCAAGGAAGAACGGGAGGCGGCGAAAGCGGAGAGGCGCTGGTATGAGGAGGCAGCGCGGCGTCGTGGATGGAAGCCCGGGAGTCAGCCCCAAAAATTTCTTGGGGGGGGGCTAACAGGGAGTATGGCTACGCCAGGTAGGAGACCTGAGCCAACTTCCTGTGGTTACCGGGGGGCTAGAGAGACCGGGTTGGCACCGTGTTATGCTGTGGAGCGCACGGTGTCCCCAGTGCGGGTGCACAGCCCGGTGCGGTACATTCCAGCTCCGCGTATCGGCCGGGCTAGAGTGGGCATCGAGCCAAGTGCCATGAAGCCGGCTCTACGCATCTGGTCTCCAGTGCGTCTCCTTGGGCCGGCTTACATGGCACCAGCCTTGCGCACGGTGTCCCCGGTTCGCCTGCATAGCCCAGTGCGGGCTATTCCACCTCGCCGCACTGGCAGGGCGACCGGGACCATTCAACCGGGTAAGGTTGGGCAGGCTCGGTGCTCAAGAGCTCCAGTGCGCCTGCACGGCCCGGTCTATCCGTCACCACCTCCACACCCCAGCCCTCCGGTGGCAGCTCCCCGTACCAGGCTGTCTCTCCGGCCCATCCGTCCAGAGCCTTCCTCCTCTCCAGCGCTGCCGGAGTCTCCCGCCTCTCCGGCGCTACCAGAGCCTTCCTCCTCTCCAGCGCTGCCGGAGTCTCCCGTCTGTCCGGCGCCTCTGCCGGAGCCTCCCGCCTGTCCGGCGCCTCTGCCGGAGCCTCCCGCCTGTCCGGCGCCTCTGCCGGAGCCTCCCGCCTGTCCGGCGCCTCTGCCGGAGCCTCCCGCCTGTCCGGCGCCTCTGCCGGAGCCTCCCGCCTGTCCGGCGCCTCTGCCGGAGCCTCCCGCCTGTCCGGTGCCTCTGCCGGAGCCTCCCGTCTGCCCAGCGCCAGCGCCGCCCGTCTGCCCAACGCCGCCAGCGCCGCCCGTCTGCCCAGCGCCGCCAGCGCCGCCCGTCTGCCCAACGCCGCCAGCGCCGCCCGTCTGCCCAGCGCCGCCAGCGCCGCCCGTCTGCCCAGCGCCGCCAGTGCCGCCCGTCTGCCCAGCGCCGCCAGTGCCGCCCGTCTGCCCAGCGCCGCCAGTGCCGCCCGTCTGCCAGGAGCCGCCAATGCCGCCCGTCAGCCAGGGGCCGCCAGTGCCGCCCGTCAGCCAGGGGCCGCCAGTGCCGCCCGTCAGCCAGGGGCCGCCAGTGCCGCCCGTCAGCCAGGGGCCGCCAGTGCCGCCAGTCAGCCAGGGGCCGCCAGTGCCGCCCGTCAGCCAGGGGCCGCCAGTGCCGCCCGTCAGCCAGGGGCCGCCAGTGCCGCCAGTCAGCCAGGGGCCGCCAGGGGCCGCCAGTGCCGCCAGTCAGCCAGGGGCCGCTAGAGCCCCTCCGCCCGGAGCAGCTGCCCCTCTGTCCCGAGCAGCTGCCCCTCTGTCCCGAGCAGCTGTCCCTCTGTCCCGAGCAGCTGTCCCTCTGTCCCGAGCAGCTGTCCCTCTGTCCCGAGCAGCTGTCCCTCTGTCCCGAGCAGCTGCTTCACCTCTGTCCCGAGCTGCCCCTCTGTCCCAAGCAGCCCCTCTGTCCAGTGGGGTCATTGAGAGGGGTGGGCATGGTGAGTAAGCCACGGAGGCGGACAATAAGGCGGACTGAGACAATGGCGAAGTGGGGTCCGCGTCCCGCGCCAGAGCCGCCACCGCGGACAGACGCCCACCCAGACCCTCCCCTATAGGTCAAGGTTTTGCGGCCGGAGTCCGCACCTTTGGGGGGGGGTACTGTCACGTTCTGACCTCTATTTCCTTTGTTTTGCATTTATTTAGTATGGTCAGGGCGTGAGTTGGGTGGGCAGTCTATGTTTGTTTTTCTATGTTTTGGGGCAGTTCTATGTTTTCGGCCTAGTATGGTTCTCAATCAGAGGCAGGTGTCATTAGTTGTCTCTGATTGAGAATCATACTTAGGTAGCCTGGGTTTCACTGTTTGTTTGTGGGTGATTGTTCCTGTTTTTGTGTTTTGCACCAGACAGGGCTGTTTTGAGTTCTCACGTTTCTTGTTTTGTTTTCGTTAGTTTGTTCATGTATAGGTTCGTCAATAAATACAATGAACAACCACCACGCTGCGCTTTGGTCCGCCTTTACTTCACAAGAGGAGAACCGTTACACACATTCTCTCTCTTTTGTTCCCTAATGTTGTTATTGTGACCTGATCAATAGAAACAGTTGTCAAAGTTAATGTAGTGCCGACTAAACAATATTCAGTGTGTCCTTCATCCTTCAGTTCATAGATGTGTTGAGTTGTATTTAAGGAGAGTATTATGATTGGGGGGTGGGGGTTACCTGGTGCTTGGGGCATAACCTTCAACTCCATTGAACGGACCAATACCGTATGTGATGTACAATAACAGAACACCATGCTCCTACAGACACTGTGGCACCAGAGATACTGTCCATGATGTATCTGTGTTAGACGTTTTTATCCGGTCTATACTGACACGTCCCAGATGGCATCTATAGGTGGGTGACACAGATTGTCAACTCTTCGTTCATATAGGAGTTATCAGAACAAAAGAACAAGGCTTGCCCACCAGCAACCTGGGGACGCTGGTGACTGGGAGGGAAGTGTCCGAGGCGGCGCGATGTCAGTTGTGTTCGCGTTTCACATGATGCGTGTTGACTGCAGCCCTGCGTTTGTCAGAGAAGGTGTCTGCTCTGCAGTCAAAGTGCCACAGCCCCCAGATTGACACTCATTAGTGAGTGCCTCTAAGTTAGGAGCCTGTGGGGGGCATGAGGAGGGCGGCGGGGTGGGCAGGGGGGCGAGGCGAGCGACAAAGGCGAAGGGCCACATCTCACTAAAAATAAATGATGCAAATGATTGATACAGATAGCGGCAGACTGATAAAGCCAGATGACTCAGAATGATTGGGAGGTGGGCTGGGCAAGACCCCTGGTTGGCAAGCTGTTGTCAGTTGGAACGCGGGCTTGAAGCCACCACCACGTCCAGATCATCGTCCCAACATCCCCTCCCTCCTCCCCCCTTTGCTTTGGTTGTGTTTGACCCCCCCTAGCAAAGCCCCCCTCTGTCTCCTGCCACTCACAGACCGCACACACACCCCAACGCCTGCCCAAGCCGCAGCCCAGAAGCAAGTGGAATGAGGGGCCGCCAAACCTGAGGCTCGCACACATACACACAGACACACAGACACACACAGACACACACAGCACTGTGTCCTGGGCCCTTGTGCCCTAACCCTGCTGCACTTTCCATGGCTTCACAGCCAGAGCCACATGTCCATCATTGTATTTGTGCACCAGTTCTCCAGCTCAAGTCATTCATTACGCGTGTCTGCAACTGTCAATCATTCAATCAATCATAACATTATTACAGTGATTGTAAAATCAGGCCCCCCAGCGAAGGCTAGTAGCAGGCTATGGAGAAGTGGGAAGCTTATTTTTACAACTATGTTCAGAACTAATTTCCTTCAAAAGTAGCTAATTGTTATACAATTTCTGAGATTGTTTTCAATGAGACAAACATGACAGTCAGAATAAAGGCCTAGAATAACTGCTTTGGGCAATTATCAGATAAATATGTTTCAACCATCATTGGACACCATAAACTTTTTGGAAAAATACATCTCATGTATGACATTAGACAAAATGTAGAAAAATGCACACCCTCAAATCTGTAGGGCTTTTAAGAACACACTGAGATCCTCTCCTCTCGTCTCATTTGTATCCTCAGTCACCCAGTCACTCCCCAGTCTGCCAGCCAGGGCTGCCAGCAGACCCAGAGTGAGGCCCTGTGTGACCCACCAGCACCACAAGAGGAGAGGAAAAAGAGCAGAGCAGGAGCGCATCCAGAGGCAGTATTATCGCAGGATATAGTCTCTGGTCCCCCTTCCTGCTCCCCTCAGAGCATGGCTTTCCCAGGCTGTTTTCCCACAGTGATCCTTCCTGCGCCGCTCAGAGCATGGCTCTCCCAGGCTGTTTTCCCACAGTGATCCTTCCTGCGCCACTCAGAGCATGGCTCTCCCAGGCTGTTTTCCCACAGTGATCCTTCCTGCGCCGCTCAGAGCATGGCTCTCCCAGGCTGTTTTCCCACAGTGATCCTTCCTGCGCCGCTCAGAGCATGGCTCTCCCAGGCTGTTTCCCATAGTGATCCTTCATGCGCCACTCAGAGCTTGGCTCTCCCAGGCTGTTTCCCACAGTGATCCTTCCTGGCCCAGGACTAAATACACCAGGCACTGGCAGGCTTGTGGCAGGGCCGTTTGAACTGGCCCGAATGGGAGAGAGAGGGTGGCAGGGCCAAGACCATGTGCCAAATGTGTCACCATGAATGTATGGGTAAGGAGAGAGGGAAAGAGGGAGAGGGTTAAGAGAGGGAGAGGGGAAGGGAGGATTGCTGGTTAACGATATCCAAACCGGGTTGAGATCAATCAGAAAAAAAATAGGTATTTTTAACCATTTAAACCTAATTATGTCAAATGTTATGCTGTGAAATGTCATTAAAATGACTTTGGTTCCGCATGCATTTCCTTCCTTAACTACGTTCTTTGCTTAAATGAGTCCCTCGCTCGAAATATGTCTTCTGCCTTATCGCCATGACATCCACTATATCATTGATCGTCGTGGCATTATGCGATGTAGCATAATCTACATCAATCGACAATCAATGAATCATCAATCAGTTTGTGAGTGTGGGGACATGTGAAGGGATGGATGGATGGATGGATGAGGGGGCAAATCAAATGTTGAGGCTGGAAGGACAAAAAAGGATGTGAGGTGTCTGAAAGCGTTGAACATGAGGGCTCAATGAATTATTGAGTGAACAGACAGACAGCGCCTTTGTCTAGAAGGGGAGGGGGGGGACATAGAGCCCTCCAAATTCTCCATCTGAACTGACAGCATCTGACACCTTGTCCACTGGGATTTATGACACGATAATTAGGCATTAGATCTATTCAAAATGGCAGCTGCAGTGTAGTGTATATCCCATAGCAATTAAAATAGAGTCAGACTTCCAGCTTGGCGCTAGCCTCTGCCTGCTTGTCAATATTGGGCAAACATACTGTATTACTTTGTAAGTACGAATGTAATTTCATTAAGTCTGTTTCGTCGGCACCACCACTGAGACTGACTATGTGATGAGGATGCAGTGAAATTAGTGGCTCATCTCATTGACTCTGCTCGCTTTTTGCGTCTTCAAAATCAGTTAACCTTGTTGTGTCCTCTTTTCTCTCTAATCCAAGCTGTCTTGAACTAGCTGTGAACTTACTGAAATACGTAGAATCAAGCTAAGTGGCTAACGCGCCTGGCCTTTCTTAGCAAACTCTTGTTGCCCTGGGTGAACGGAGGGGAGCGGAGAGGGGAGAGCCAACCCAACACTGGAGGCTGCTGGAGAACTCTGGGAGAGATACACCGCCTGAACTTAGTGTAAAGGGGCACAGGAGATGTGTGGTTCACTCAGCTCTTCGTCCTCCAAATACAGTGCCTTGCGAAAGTATTCGGCCCCCTTGAACTTTGCGACCTTTTGCCACATTTCAGGCTTCAAACATAAAGATATAAAACTGTATTTTTTTGTGAAGAATCAACAACAAGTGGGACACAATCATGAAGTGGAACGACATTTATTAGATATTTCAAACTTTTTTAACAAATCAAAAACTGAAAAATTGGGCGTGCAAAATTATTCAGCCCCCTTAAGTTAATACTTTGTAGCGCCACCTTTTGCTGCGATTACAGCTGTAAGTCGCTTGGGGTATGTCTCTATCAGTTTTGCACATCGAGAGACTGACAATTTTTCCCATTCCTCCTTGCAAAACAGCTCGAGCTCAGTGAGGTTGGATGGAGAGCATTTGTGAACCGCAGTTTTCAGTTCTTTCCACAGATTCTCGATTGGATTCAGGTCTGGACTTTGACTTGGCCATTCTAACACCTGGATATGTTTATTTTTGAACCATTCCATTGTAGATTTTGCTTTATGTTTTGGATCATTGTCTTGTTGGAAGACAAATCTCCGTCCCAGTCTCAGGTCTTTTGCAGACTCCATCAGGTTTTCTTCCAGAATGGTCCTGTATTTGGCTCCATCCATCTTCCCATCAATTTTAACCATCTTCCCTGTCCCTGCTGAAGAAAAGCAGGCCCAAACCATGATGCTGCCACCACCACGTTTGACAGTGGGGATGGTGTGTTCAGCTGTGTTGCTTTTACGCCAAACATAACGTTTTGCATTGTTGCCAAAAAGTTCCATTTTGGTTTCATCTGACCAGAGCACCTTCTTCCACGTTTGGTGTGTCTCCCAGGTGGCTTGTGGCAAACTTTAAACGACACTTTTTATGGATATCTTTAAGAAATGGCTTTCTTCTTGCCACTCTTCCATAAAGGCCAGATTTGTGCAATATACGACTGATTGTTGTCCTATGGACAGAGTCTCCCACCTCAGCTGTAGATCTCTGCAGTTCATCCAGAGTGATCATGGGCCTCTTGGCTGCATCTCTGATCAGTCTTCTCCTTGTATGAGCTGAAAGTTTAGAGGGACGGCCAGGTCTTGGTAGATTTGCAGTGGTCTGATACTCCTTCCATTTCAATATTATCGCTTGCACAGTGCTCCTTGGGATGTTTAAAGCTTGGGAAATATTTTTGTATCCAAATCCGGCTTTAAACTTCTTCACAACAGTATCTCGGACCTGCCTGGTGTGTTCCTTGTTCTTCATGATGCTCTCTGCGCTTTTAACGGACCTCTGAGACTATCACAGTGCAGGTGCATTTATACGGAGACTTGATTACACACAGGTGGATTGTATTTATCATCATTAGTCATTTAGGTCAACATTGGATCATTCAGAGATCCTCACTGAACTTCTGGAGAGAGTTTGCTGCACTGAAAGTAAAGGGGCTGAATAATTTTGCACGCCCAATTTTTCAGTTTTTGATTTGTTAAAAAAGTTTGAAATATCCAATAAATGTCGTTCCACTTCATGATTGTGTCCCACTTGTTGTTGATTCTTCACAAAAAAATACAGTTTTATATCTTTATGTTTGAAGCCTGAAATATGGCAAAAGGTTGCAAAGTTCAAGGGGGCCGAATACTTTCGCAAGGCACTGTACAGTGGCTGTGCTAAGAGCCATTGTGCAGGCAATAGGGCAGGGGCAATACTGTGATCTGGACATGTATTGGAAACATTTAAACCTCTACCACTGAATGATTCAATGAACAACATGACATCAACTCTGGTCAGAGTCCCAAAGTTGCACTGTGCTGTCTGAGGAGCATAAAGATGGCTGTGTGGCATGTCCATGCATCATTATTTTTGTTTCAGTGTTTTTTGTTTCAGTGTGTCGCCTCCATCAATTATAATCTGGCCCTTACGCTTCATTATAAACTGGGTAGTTCGAGCCCTGAATGCTGATTGGCTGACAGCTGTGGTATATCGGACCGTATACCACAGGTATGACAAAACATTTATTTTTACTGCCCTAATTACATTAGCAACCTGTTTATAATAGCAATAAGTAACCTCTGGGGTTTGTGATATAAGGCCAAAATACCACGGCTAAGGACTGTGTTCAGGCACTCTGCATTGCGCCATGCATAAGAACAGCCATTAGCCGTGGTATATTGGCCATATACCACACCCCCTTGGGCCTTATTACTTCAATAACACTCCCTTGACACTCTCATGTCTTCATTTAACAACGCGTCTCTCTTCCACCATCTCTCTGCTTCTCACCCTTACAGATTTAGACCGCCGGATCCTCTTCACCTAGCTTTGTTTGACTTCTGCATAAAAGTGTAGATAAACGGGCTCTCAGTTTGATTTATTCATGTCAGACCACTAACAAAGCTGTGGCTTGACATGATGCCAAGTACATTTTCTGGGCCAGTGGCCAAAAGCTACACATCCACAGCTACACTTCAGTCAGGATTTCATTATATATTTGGGGGCAACTTAAGTACCCCTATTTAGTTTGCTATCATTCCAGATTTAGTGTTATACAGTTTTCCATAGATCAGTTACAGATGAGTGTTGGCATGGCAGTCCCCAGGCCTGTACTTGGGGGTCAAAGTGGACATGACAGGGGCAATGACTTCTTCATGCAGTCAGTTGGCCCTGCTGGGTGGACTGGGGCTGTAGTGGGGGGTCCGTCTGTCTGTGCATTGGGGGGGAGGGGGGGGGGGGGTGCAGGCAGAGTGAGATGCATAGTCCCTATGAGGGAAGACTGAGACTCATGGTAGTGTTGGTAGTGTTTGGAGAAGTGGGGGTCACTCTATGCCAGTGAAGCAAGCCAGAGGAATGCGACAGAGTGCACAGCTGCCCCATCCTATCAAACCACAGGCACTGTCCTGTCTGAGGAGCATAAAGATGGCTGTGTGGCATGTCCATGTTCAGGACCTCCCATGGATGGAGTTGAGGGCCTGGGATGCATCATGCTCAGTTCCCTATAAGTTCCCCATGCTCAGTTCCTGGTGTAAAACACTCTAGCCCCTCAAGGTGAGATACAATTCCTTAGCATTTAGAAACAAGGCTTGCTCATCTTACAACTTAAAGTTTCTGATCCTGCATAAAAGTCCTGTGGATCACGTAGTCCTGCTTATTCCACAGGTGTATCACTTTTTTAGGGAGTAATAAAGCTCTAGATCATGGTGTCCCAGTCAATCTTGCAAGCAAGCCCTCGGGAGAGGAGAAAATACTGACACCTCCATGACATTGAGTGAGATCCACTGTTTGAGAAAGAGGCATTCAGACTATCTGTCTTTACCATGGGTCTTAAAAATGTGGTCCAGGAGCCATTTTTGGCCCACCACCTGATTTAATGTGGCCCCACTTTTTCTTGTAGCACTCTTTCCAAACATTCAAACCTCATTTGAAAGAAATGTACGATGTGGTGCTCATGCCTTCATGCTTTAGCACTCATAAATTGGATTGAGCCATATATTTACAGATTATGTGTTTTATCTAAAGGCTCACGCACAGTGACTGCCGACTGCCTACATTTTTGACGCGATTCTACATGTAAAACGTTCACAAATTACGTTCAGAGGTACAAAGTACACTCGGCCAGCAAACACTATTGGTGTGCCTGAGGCCTTACGTCGACTGATTTAGCTTGACTGTTACTACAGCTGAGTCTGCTGAGTGTCCACGGCAACCACAGAGGTCTTTGTGACTGATCTCTGAACAGTTTGCTCCACAGTTAACATTTCCAGGCCGAAAGGTCACGTCTGGAGTCTGAGTGTGTGAGGGCCACTGTGGGTGTTTGAGAACGCCTGGGGCTTACACACACTATGGGTGTTTATTGGGGGTGAGCCAGGGTTCATGGGCTGACCAGAGAATGTGCACTGTCCCCCTAGCCATCTCAACACTGCCCTCATCTTACGCAAGCTCTCTCTGAATGCAAATGTCAAAGGGCCGCTCCATAACAATTCTATCAAAAGACCATGTTAACTCCCACTTTTCTCTGTGAAATCACATGTTAAAAGAACACGGCCTTCGCATTTCTTTAGTTGGATTTCTTTCCTGGGCCTACCAGCATGTGTGAATTCTTGAATTAGGTCTTTCCAAAATGTTTTTTCAAGTCCAATCAATACAGTGTGCTTGTAAATACCCATTAAGCCGTGCCATATAGACAACCTCTATTCTGAATACTGTGTCAAGGATGCATGGAAAGCTTTTGTTATTCAATGTCCAAGAATCATCTGGAGCTTCGGGTCACAGTCGTCTGTTTACAGCTGTGGGGCCGGCATTGCCCGGCCATGGCTGGAGCTCTATTATTGAGCTAGGAACCCACCCAGCATTGATTACCATCTCATTATAAACTAAGGAAGTGGCAGCTTGTTTGTTTCTAGGGTTGCAGTGGAATACATTTGCACATCTCCAAGAGTTCATGCGATATCAGGTGTGAATTCCACCAAGCACTAAGTGCTATCTTCTCCTCTCTCACTTCTTGCAGTCTCTCGCTCCTTCTCCCTCTCCTTCTACCCCCTTCCCCACTTAATTTGGCCTCCCTCTGTTTTCACAGCCTTTGTAGGTGATGCCTCCTGAAGTTTCCTTTCACACTCCGCGTGGAGATTTTAATTAACATATGTTGCGTTAATTAGGGCCCCTCTGCAAACCTGAACAGAAGGTGGTTCTCCAAGAGCCGGTTGGGAAGCGTGTGCTGCCGTTAAGTCCTTCTAATCAGAACCATTTGCACGCCGATTACTAGGAGCGCCTCGCTTCTGCCTTCACAGCTCCCCAAAACACCTGCACCTCACCGCCTCAGCAGCACCAACACACCCAAACACAAAGCCAGACTTCATCACATTCTCACAGCTGCCATGAAACACGCCCCAATGCATTTGATATAACATAGTCAGAAGAGTATGTGACACCTGTCATAACATGTAGTGACAGATTATAGCAATATTCATAAGACTTATGCCAATTGACATAACCCTGCAATTGTGATCCATTTAATGTTAAACAAAGATTCAAATGTTTCATATTTCGCAGTGATGCATGTGTCAGGTGGTGTAATGACTGATAGATCCTCCATTCTCATGAAGTGTTGTGCAGGAACTAGGAAACCAACTTCAAATGTGGTACGCCATAAATCCACATTGGGATTTATACAGGCTGCAGTTTATTAATTGATTTGAGATCCATGTGGGTCAAGCTTGGGAGGTCTACCCACATTGGTGAAATGTCAAGGCACTGGTATTAATGACTAGAGGTCATGCTCTCAGTGGGTAAAGTCGACAGGGGACACGTGGATAACATTTCTATGATATTTTGCCTGAATTTTGGAACATAATGGTCTAAGCACGTTTCGGTTTACCACACATAAACTAGTTGGAAAAGCGTGTTGTCAACCAACAATGATGCAGTACAGTTTGTCATGTACCCTGTTGTGATTCCCCCGTCTAAGCACCATAATGCCTGATCAGGGTTCAGTGGGGGGCCAGTTGCTACAGATTGAATTAATGGTGTCCACCTGAAGGCATAAGGACCCTACTGTTGTCAACAAGTTGTTACATTTAGCACACACTCTTATCCAGAGTGACTTACAGACGCAATTAGGGTTAAGTGCCTTGCTCAAGGGCACATCAACAGATTGTTCACCGCGTCAGCTCTGGGATTCAAACCAGCGACCTTTCGATTACTGGCCCAATGCTCTTAACCGCTAGGCTACCTGCCACCCATTGTAAATGTCATTGATGTGTCTTGGGTTCTAGTTCTAATTCAGTGTCAACACTGTGGGCCTATACTACTATACATTTGATGGGTGACGACCAAGTGTAGAGTATAACTATTTAAGAATTTTATGATGATGTAACCCTCCACGTATATATCTTTAGAGGCTGCTAATGTCCGGCGTGAGATATGTGACACTTTTCACAGAAATGTATCACTATATAGTCAAGGCGCTAGATGACAATATTGATAAAGACCTGGGTTAACCAACTGACTCCTCAACGATGTGCAAATTGTTCAGAAGTTTAGCACTTCTAAATCTGTCAGTCTACGGAAGTCTTAAAAGGCTGAAGGTCCATTCGAGCTTCTTCGATTGCCATTTCAAAGGCTACTTTGTACTGCATTTTGACCTAAATATAGTGAGTAGCTTCTTATTTTTAATAGTTCAAAAATGAATCATTTGTTCAACATAAAATGTGAGGTTAGTACCAATTATGTTGGTGATGTTTGCTCGGTATTCAACACCGGTGGATAAGTTGAGATCTTAGACGTGGCCTGTTTGTAATGGTTGGAGGAGAAAAGAGAAGCTGAGGTAATGTCCTGGGGCACTAACTTGCAGCAGGTTGGGGCACTAACTGGGGCACTAACTTGCCTGGGTGGCCTGGCCGCCGTGTCTCTCAAACTGTGGCCCTCTTGCCATTCGTGTCAACATCGATGACTTCAATGGTATGTCCTTGTGGGCTCACCTTACTAGGAGAGATACAGGAAGCTGACATTAGAGCAATGAAAGTGTGGAGGGGGAGAACTGTGTAATACCTGTACTGGGGGGAATTCTGTGTATTAGTGTGTGTGTGTGTGTGTGTGTGTGTGTGTGTGTGTGTGTGTGTGTGTGTGTGTGTGTGTGTGTGTGTGTGTGTGTGTGTGTGTGTGTGTGTGTGTGTCTGTGTGTCTGTGTGTCTGTGTGTCTGTGTGAGTGTGTGTTATCTGTTTCATCTGTGTTTATCATAGAGATCTCCTCTCCGAGCAGAATTGAAACAAGTGCCTGTGTTCTCGGAACACACTGGGACAGTTGTTAAGTGCTGAGTCTGTTGCTGGAGGAGTCAGTCACAGACAATTTCAGTCAATTACGGCTCTATTTCATCTTCTACACTTTTCTAGTACAGTATTCTACACTGTTACTGTAGCAGTGATATCACATTGTTTTCACAGAATTATTAGAAATAACTCTTTATGGAATCAACTAAGGTATGATATTTACTTGATTCCTTGTGAAATCAATGTGTTTATGTGGCCCATTTTACAGAAAATATCACAGATTTTACCAATTTAGGTTCAAAAAGGAAACTGTTAAAGATTTAAAAGTCAGAGATAGAATTCAAATTTGACATTTCCCGTTTTAAGCAATCAACAACTGATCATGTGCAGGTTCATTTCAATTAATCACATAATGATGGGTGACAATGACTGGTATTAGATTACTGCAAATATATTCCTCCACGAGCCCTTATTTGCAAGATTTAAAAAACATGACTGAGTAAATAGTAATGCACTATCGTATTGGAAATGTAATTTTATTCGACATTCAAAACTCTGAAACGGAATCGTTTACGTTGACTCCTTCACACTCGTTTTGTTACCCTAATAGGCACTTTTTCTACATGAAATCAAAACCTTGTGGGTGTGCGGAAGCTTGTATGAATTCTCCCTCCCTCGCGATGATGACTAAAATGCTGACAAAAATTGTGTTTAATCGGAATGTTGTATGTTGGTAAGAAAATGGATCAACTCAGAGACAGTTGAGAAAATATTGATCATAGAGTCTGGTGTCAGTGTGATCCTGGACGTATTGCGCACGCCTGTGCACGCTGTAAACGCTTGTTATTACAACATTTGAATTATGGAAATACAAAGGCCACACATTTTAATCTTGTACAATCAAAAGGTTATGAATAAAACGAAAGACTAACCATTAACTTGTTTTTGTTTGTTTGTTTGTTTTTAAACCAAAAGGGCAACAGATTGTGGGTCAAAATTAGAGAATAGGCTATCAAATAATAGGATCACAACAGTTAGTTTTATCAAGCTATATGAATCATTTACATCTGATTAGCAATAAACCTACACTGAGTGTTCAAAGCATTAGGAACACCTGCTCTTTCCATGACATACACTGACCAGGTGAATCCATGTGAAAGCTATGATCCCTTATTGATGTCACTTGTTAAATACACTTAAAGCAAACTCTGCTGGGGTTTTTTTTCACGCTAAACAGTTTCCTGTGTGTATCGAGAATGGTCCACCAAGTTCATCCAGCCAACTTGACACAACCGTGAGAAGCATTGGAGTCAACATGAGCCAGCATCCTTGTGGAATGCTTTCACATGCCCCCACGAATTGAGGATGTTCCGAGGGCAAAAAAAGGGAGGGTGGGCTTCAACTCAATATTAGGAAGGTGTTCTTAATATTTTCTACATTGTATATATGTTTATTATCTGTCTAATTTCTCCGTATGCTGTATTCCAAGTATGCTATACTTTATCGTTAGGATATTAGGCCTATAGTAGCATTGTAGTAGTTTACTACTAAGTAATCATAATAATATTGTTAATGTTGTTATTATCATTATCATTTTGAATATAGTATTTTCATTGCCTACTTTCATATGCCTGCCACTGAAATAAAATAATGAATATGTTTTGATAACATGCAATTCCAGTAACCGATTCGTGCACGTTATTATTTATATTTCCTAAAATGTGTTCACGACCTGAAGTAATGTGAGAAACTGTTGCACTCATAACCACTTCAGAAAGTGTTCAAATTGTTTATCTCCTTGTCTGCCTAGTTAGAATATGCGCATGAGCAAGTCCTCAGGGAACAGGGAGGGTTCTTGCGAAATGGAAACCTATCACGTCTAGCTTCGACATCAAACCCACCTCCAACCAATTACCAGTCGCAAAATGTATATATCATAGTTTATGAACCTGGGCATGTGTTGGAGATACTGGTAGGGACTCTTGTAAAAAGAAGATAAGACAATCGAAGACCAAAGATAAAATAATTAGCCAGTTTATTTTAATAAATAGTAGGCTATTTTAAATGATTGCCAATTTGTTGGAATATTTAAATGTAAGGTGCGTTTTCCAGAAGTCGATAGATTTATTGGTATAGGAACTTTAGTCAATTGTACTTAGCTCGAGTGAGGAAAAAAACATCGGTAGGTGGACGAAATGTTTCAGTTTGTGCATTTATCTCAAAATCCGTAAACGCGCTTTCAATTCACTGGACGTGAAACAGGGGCACCGTGAACCTATGACATTGCACATACACTGAGACTGGGGCTGCAAATGGGCGGCATAGGTGGCAATCTTTACCTCAGTATGTTGAATGGGACTGATACGCAAACTTTCGGAAAAGACACCGATATCAACAATCACCTTCAACGCAGCAAGAATTCCGTGGATTTTAAAATGGGAATTCAGGACACCAGATTATATTACCAAGACTCAATTCAAAACGGACAGGACGGATCGGCACTGCCGTACCACGCAGACCAAACTGTGGCCGGATTCGGAGCGCAACCCGGGAGGTTTTACTCACCAACTCCCCACAATAGCTGCCATTTCAGCAGTGTCAGGTCGCCGACTAGAAACGGAACGGGACAGACTTATTTACCAACGGGAAGCGAAGGTTTCTCGACAACTAGCAAAGAAGTTTACCCTGCCTCTGCGGAGAGTTATCCCGCACCCGTTCAACATGGGTACTATCGCGCGCCACTCTACCCATTACCTGGGCTACAGGTGTGCGGAAAGACGCAGGCTCTCCTCAACAACTATCCTCTGTGGGCGAAGTTCCACAAATACCAAACCGAAATGATCATAACGAAACAGGGGCGGTGAGTAGAAATGCAAATTCCGTCAGAGGGAAACTTATTGCCTATTTATAAGCCTACATCTTATTTAGCCACAAAATGACAAAGTAGCACGATTTGTACCATAGGTATGTAGGCGCGCGCTGAACGTTGTTGACAGGTGCCAAGGACAGGTATGAGCGCTCGTGGGCAAATCATTGGTGAGGGGAAAGTTCCTTTACTGCCTTGCTCTTGTTATCCTCGAAATCATTCCTAAACAAGGTATTTGCTAATGATGGCCTTATTATGAAGTTTCAATTTGTGCCAAACTGCCAAAGCCGAGTCTGTCACGCGCAAAAATGAATTAGGCCAATACGAATTAATCCAGACAGGGTTTGAGGGTATCGATACGCTACACAGACTAACAAAGTGCTCCAAAAATATTTATTAGATATGAAATGAGTGTTAAACTCGCTGAAAATCTATAGAGCAATTTTCCTAAGATGAAAACTGCATGATATTTAGGCTAAACTTCAAATAAACTAACTCCAGCATTAAGAGCTTCTCACATCATATTTTTATAGTTTTCCTTTGCGTATTTACATTTTATTTTACCGTTATATCGTCATTGATTTAACTTGTGTAACTAATCATGAAAATAATAGGCCAAGCAATCCATGTTCTCATGCGTCGGTTTGAGTCCAATGTGTTATGATGACGAGCATAAATACTAACCACAATATCAGAGAAATATTGTTTGCTGGAAAACATAATGACACTTCAGCCTGACCCCCTGAAGTGCATGCAGAGGGTATCACGACGGTGGCATAAGCCACTGGCTCCCAACCCACCCAGCAACGAACACAAGGGGAAGACATTGCTGGAGGCACTGTCGCATAGGTCACCGAGCATTAAGATCCAGTCATGTCGATGATGATTAATTTACTAATATGCGACACATCCGTCTGACATAATGTTTCAGGCCATCAGTTTCTCGTGATTCTGATCTGTCAAAAGACCAAGTGCGCTGTCATATAATAGGACATTGGTATTTTAAATGAATTACATGCTTGCCCTTCCAGTTACCACTGTATTTACTACCAACATGGAGCTTTTACAATTATGTAAATACATCATTTGGATGAATATTTTTAAGATACAAACAATTGTGTCATAAATGTGTTATTAGGCTACCTGTGTTTGTCATAAAAATGTGATTATTCTAAAATATATGTACATCCATCACAACAGCGTGCACAAAACAGCATTGATCAATGAAAAGTATACTTTAAAAAAAAAAAAACATGTACAGTATTTTCATAGGCTACTTTTCATATTCACATGTTGTATACCCAGAATTTGTCCAGTTACTTATGTTCACCCTTTATAGGCTAAACTGTGTCACTGTGTCATCTCTCGCTCTTTCTTAAAAATGAAATGAACATCTATGAGAGTCAAAAATTCCACTTCTTTCCAGTCTGTCCATTACATTGTATTCTCCTGTCACAGAGAAAGTTCTGCTGCAGAGAGCTCTTCAAGTATAAGCGAATTCTAAGACCTGGCCTTAGGACTACATCTGCGCATCTTATGTATGCATTTGTGAATTTTTGTGTGACGGTCTTGTTCGCGACTTCAAGAAGTCCTGGACACTGGCGCATTTTAATCCTTGCTGTATTCTTGCACTGTCCTCTGGGACTTTGGAAATGTATGGCCATGTATCAAAAATTCATTTAGGACCAAATGAATTATTTGTGGGGCAGGCAGTGTGTGTGTGTGTGTGTGTGTGTGTCAGTTTTTGACATAACATCTTCTGGCACATAACCCTGTGGAAAATGACAGTCTGGTCATGGTCATCCCAGCTCATGTAATTAAAGTAATTAATACATCTCTTAAAATACACATAATGCCCCCCCCCCCCCCCCCCCCCCTTCACACACACACACACACACACACACACACACACACACACACACACACACACACACAGGCACTCACCAACATAGCACACACGATAGTAATATTTAGAGGCATATTGAATTGAAATACTGCATGTTATAAACAAAAACTCTTCTCATGATGGAATTTTCCACTGCTAGTGAAAGAAAAGTCTTCGAGCTCTTGGGGTACGGGTTCCAATGGAACTTCTGTAAAGCCGAGAGGGAGGGAGAGAGAGAGAGAGAGAGAGAGAGAGAGGTGGGGGGGGGTGAATTGCAGACCGAGCACCAGCCAGGCTTCAGATGGCCATACACAGAACAGTGGTGCAAGGCACCTTTGATGTTCAAGCTTGGAAGGCAAGGTGTGTTTTTTTTCCTTCTTCACCCTCACCTCTTCTCGGATACAGTAAGAGTACAGCGAGTGAGGATCCCATTCCCTCAGAAGAACAAGTCTGGCCTTTGAAATGTGCAGCAATCCCTATGCCTGTGCCAGGGGCCCTAGTTCTCCTCTTCTTTTCAAGTTTTCCTCTAAAACAAGACCAATTTGTTTAACATTGGCTTGGCCCATCCATCTCCTCCACCACTGAATCTCTGTTTGACTCATGGCAGTGGCAATAGTAACCTCAATGAAACCTTATCTGTTGATGAGAGGTTTGTATATTTTGATAGTGGTCTGCCGTGCACTAAGATTGCTGATAGCAACATAACTAAGGAGACGATGTCAGATGATGGTTATACGTGATTTCGAATTTGACCAGGACATGCATATTTTTTTAGCGACAACTGCGTTCAGCCATTGTTAACGTTTCAGAAACATCTCTTGTAAAAGAAGGCGTCTTGTAAAGAAAAAGACAACCATTATGTTGTTGTGTGCCTTCTGGATGTTTACATTGTTTAAATCTTTAATGTTCAATTCTGTTTCGAACTGTTATTGATCTTTAGCATTGATGTGTTCTTAGAAGGAGATATGATTGAGTGCGTTCTTACAGTGTAGACAGCCTCCTTCAGAGGATGAGTTTTGAGCTAACTTGAGACACAGGAATCATGGTTACCTGCTCAGAGTCTGTTTCTGGTTCATTGAATCTTGTTAATGTTGTGAGAAACACATCAAGGGTATATTTCTCACTTACTATGTTACAAAAAACATTTCAACGTTCAAAAAATATATATATTTAGGATCAATCAATCACAATTGAATTAAACCATTGTGTTATAACTGTTTATTACCCATGTATAAACTATCTAGAAACTAATAATGAACATGTCTGAAGTAGAGTATGAGGGTGAAGGATGAAGCAGAGTTTGTTTGTTGATTGGTTTTAAGCATCTTTGGTCCTATAAAAGTACTATATAAATCCATTGTTTGTATTATCATTTCTACTGCTCCAGTACATGGAGTTGGCTTTTGAAACTGTAGCAGAAAGTGTAGCGGAAAGTGTCAGATGGCTGTTTTATTTACTGTAGCTGTAACTGGCATTGAATAAAAATGCACATTAGCATTTGTAGAGAAAGCAATTAGTGGTTGTAAACATCAAGTGCAACCTAGTCTGTGTTTGAGTAATGCATCTACTAAACAAAAATATAAACGCAACATGCAACAATTTCAAAGATTTTACTGGGTTACAGTTCATAGAAGGAAATCAGTCAATTGAAATAAATTCATTAGGCCCTTATCTATGGATTTCACATGACTGGGCAGGGGCACAGCCATGGGTAGGCCCACCCCTTAGGAGCCAGGACACCCACTGGGGAGCCAGGCCCAGCCAATCAGAATTTGTTTTTCCGGACAAAATGGCTTTATTACAAATAATCCTCAGCACCCCGTACTGCCAAATTCTCTAAAATGATGTTGGAGGCGGCTCTTGGTAGAGAAATTAGCATTACAATCTCTGGCAACAGCTCTGTTGGACATTCCTGCAGTCAGCATGCCAATTGCACACTCCCTCAAAAAAGTTGTGTTTTGTGGCATTGTGTGACAAACTGCACATTTTTGATTGGTCTTTTATTGTCCCCAGCACAAAGTGCACCTGTGTAATGATCATGCTGCTTAATCAGCTTCTTGATATGGATGTATTATCTTGGCAAAGGATAAACGCCCCCCCCCCTCCTCTCCCTCTCCCTCCCCTCTCGCTCTCTCTCTCGTGAAGCAGAAGTAGGACTATTTCAAGGTTTTGGTGTCTTAGGATTTTTAAATGACTTGTCACATCCTGTACAGCTGTTGGTGAGTGCATAGATAGAGGATGCAATGTCTTGCAGAAACCTCTAATGCAGACTCTTCAGAAAGAACTAACCCAAGTACTTCCTGTATGCTCTGATGTTTAGGTTCTTCACGGATGTAGAGAATATGGAGCATGTACAGCATGGTGGCGTCCACTCATAAAAACCGTCCCTCTAGGCACACACGTCAGTTCAACATTTAGTTTTTCATTTACATTTGGTTGAGTTGTCAACTAACATGAATTCAACGTGAAATCAACAAAACAAATCACCATGTCATTGGATTTAGGTTAAAAGTGGGGGGAAAAAAGACGAAATGCCCTTATGTTGATGACTTTTTGCAAATCCAATTAGTTCTCCACATTGATTCAACATCGTCACATACATATTTACGGTTGAAATGACGTGGCAACAACGTTGATTCAACCAGTTTTTGTCCCAGTGGGTTTGATTTGAGGTTCATGCTTGCAGCAATAATATGTTTGCATATATTCAGTGCATTTGAATTACTGTGCAGCCAATAAATGCTTTACTGATTCATCCAATGCCAACAGTATCCTGTATCATCAATCATATCTTCAATGTGTATCAAATAACATCATCTGACTATATATTCCAATTGTTGCACCTGTACTGTTTTCTATGTACAGAGAGGTTATCTATACTGCACATTGATACAGTGGACAGAGAATAGATGCCTATAAATAGTGTGAAACTCTGCTTGTGTCCAGCAGCAGCTGTAGACTGGCATGTTTTCATCAGAGTTGATCAAGTGTACTTGTGTGGTGACACAAACTGGACCTGAACTCCTGTCCTGTTGAATCAGTGGGTGCGCTCAGGCATCAAAGTCTTCTCCCCGGTGAATATCCAGTCACTCTCCAGCGTCTGCTTCACATCCCCAGGACAACCCCTCCTTTTTCTCTCTCCTTCTTTCTCTCTCTTTCCCTCTACCCCGTTTTTCCTTGACTGTGTGCTCTCTCTTTCTCTCTACCCCATTTCAACGACAATCCCATTTTTGTCATTGACATTTTGTTTGTTAACTTCACCCACATTTTAAATGAGTGGCAGTCTGGCAAGTACTACAGGTACAGCTATGACTACATATGACGTAAATATGAGGATTTACTCAGAATGGACACTGCCTTTACCACCACAGGCCCTGTCATACCAGACAGGTTTCACCTACAGTCCTAGACACTAGTGCAGGAGTCACTGGACATTGAATCATGGCATGGCTAGGCCATTCTGTCGTTGTCCCATCTCAGTCAGCCTCTCTGCCATTCAACCTCTGCCAGAGAAGTTTCCAGACCTCAGCCTGCCCTCTCAATAACGAAAACCCCGAAACCTCCTCCACATGTCTGAGGCTCCGTCGATGGTTTCCCCTCGACAAGTTCTGATTTCTGATAAAAGGCCTCAGTTTAAATAAGTCTGATAATACAAGTGAAGGAAAATGTCAACTTTCAGTGTTCTTGTTTTCTGTTAATCTCATGGCGCAGGGTTAGTGGGGTTCTGCTCATGACTCAAACAGCCTGCCGCCAGTTTCTGTTTTCACTTATATTAAATGCCCAATGCAGCTGTTTTTTTTTCCAATATCAAATAATTTCTGTGTAACAATTAAGTGCTATACTGTAATAGATTTCCATTAAGAAAACAACTATTTCTAAAGTATGAATTTAGCTAGGACTGTCTGAGAGTGGTCTGAGTGGGGGAGGGAAAAACTGAAAATTAGCTGTCAATGGCAGAGAGGTTTGCAAATCTCTCTATAAATCAATTGACGCGAAAGCCGAAACTCCCGCCCATGCAAATCTGCTGATTAGAAGGGCCTGTATAGGTTGTATTTTCAACCAGCAACTATCAGGAAATAATACTGATAAAACATGTTCACACTTTTACAATGTTAGTTTCATCAGCTGTTGTACAATACAATACAAAACACAGGAAAAACATAATTTTGACTGCACTGGACCTTTAAACACAGACCTGGATGGAGAAACCTATCACCTGTTATTCGTTAGCAGCTAAGGAGCTGCCACAATACTTGGATTTCACCAAGAACTGTGATTGATTGTTGCACTAGGCTGCCCATAATGCACGTAGCCAGACTGCTATCCAACAGTGTAGGGGTTTACTGTGGAAGGATAATATGGCATCACCTAATTAGATTTTGTACAAAGGGTATATGATGTGTGTAAGGTCTTGTGAGTTTTGTCAATGAAATCAGTTAGCACATTATCTCCTACAGACACAGTATATGACAACCGCTTCCATCTTGTCACAGAAGCATGCAGAACAAACGCAAACAAAACGTATTCTATAACAATTGCTAGGTTTTCATCCAATGGGCAGCAGATTTTCATGTGAATATTCCCAGATCCGCATAAATAAAATATGCTCATTTACCCACCAGTGGTTTCCACCAAACTGACTTGTCACAGATGAAAATCAGTACGTGATGACGTAGTGTACACAAAATTGACATTTTCACTTAAGTTTTCATGGACCAAATAAAAATCTAATGTTGTGCACTTTCACCACCCTGTGTGAAGTTAATCATCATGTATTTCATCTGTAAACTGCATTGTTTCCCCGAGTTGTAGTGGGAGGACCACACTACACATCATCACGTGACTCCAAGTTTACTTCGATTTGATGGTTGTTATATCAATATTTATATCAATATTTGCTCTTAAAGGCGTTTCCTCCGCCATTTCTCCAATAACCATGTCGAACCTAAAAATGCTTTTTTTTTTTTTTTAAATCAGAGCTGTCGTGATTTATTTGTGTACTTTTCTCGCAAAAAAAACTGTGGATGGAAACGTGGTCATTGAAGAGAAAACTCTGTTTTGTATCAGCAGAGTACAGGTTGACTTGACTAAATGACTGTGGCACTGAAATCTGTGAGATACACACACACACACATATACACACACGCACATACATACACCCCCCCCCCCCCCCAATGGTGTAGGAGTTACCCTCCAGAGTGAATGCCCTCTGTCCACACACACACACACACACACACACACACACACACACACACACACACACGCACACACACACACACATACACACACACACAGTTTCCCCCAAAAACAAATATCTCTTTATACACCTCACTTGTTTTACACTGCTTAATGCTGAAACAGCTTGAGGGTGGAATAGACTGAATTTAAATGAGCTGAATTTATAGGCTCACACCAAGTGGAAAAGGTAAGGCCCCTTCTATCATACCGAGGCAGACGGGACTGTCAATGTAAAGAGGCAGAGCATCTCTCTCCCTCAATCTCTGCTATAGTATTGTAGGACTAAATACTTTACCATGGCTTAAAGAGACCAACATTTAACCCTCTGAAATGTCAGCGCATGCTGTATTAATTATTAATTTTGTTGCGAAATTGCATTATTTTTCTCGCCATAGTTTATTTTATTTGGATAGGGACACAGTACAAACACATTGACACACTGAGCAGGTTGTCAGGTTGCATTGCTCTATGCTGTTTCTAGCTCATGCTACATTTTAAAGCCTGTCTCCAAATGGACTGCAATGGATAATAATAGTCATTTCCTGAGTTGGCTGGTTGGTGGCGATGAGAGTATCTGTAAAGGAAGTGTTTTTTTAGCGCAGCTTCTAGAACTTAGAACCACCGCAAATGAATGGTCAAAGCCTTATCTGATCAAGTATCTATCCGTCACTGAAGCACACTATCTCAACAAATGTATTGTATTGGCAGCGCTGTAGCCTCAGGTACTACGGAGTGTAAAAACAACGGACCAAATGTCAAGCGTGCCACGAGGATTTAGCGCCACATACAGCAGCAACCTGCAGTATCATAATGAAGGCATATACAACCCAGTGTAAACTGATAGGTGTATATATAGTATATATGGCAGGGCGCCTGAGGGCAAGGGGTTATATAATGTATTCGGGAGAATCCACTCAGCAGAAAGCAATCCTGTGGTTGTGTTGTGTACGTGCTCCCGTACACGTGTGTGTGTGTGTGTGTACTGTACAATATATATGTGTGTGTGTGTTTGGCCAAAGCCAGCATTCTCCTACTGTATTGCCTGGGGACAGGCTGACCTCCCCGTTAACTTCACGGCCCCGGTGCTCAAAATCTGTTCACCAAAGTAAAGCTGCAGCAATCAGACGCTGCTTTCTGGTCCATCTTTTATTAACGGTCATATTACATTTTTACCTCCACTACACTCATACCCCCCCACCCCACTCTGCCCCTCAGCCCTCTAACCGCACCCAAAAAAAACAGCACACTACACCTTCGGAAATGTACACCCAGAAGTCCCCTCTTTATCTTGGCTCGCTGTTGTTTCTGACAAAGATGCCTTAGGATTGCTTCCGATTGCAGTACAATGTGTAGCTAAAAGTAGATTTTGACATTGTGATGGTAGTGTTGTAAAGCTGTCAAGTCAGGAAATGTTAATTGCATTCATATATTTTTACTTCAATTGTGTGTATATTTCCACATTGGAATAATGGTAGTAAAACAATAACACCACTCATAATACAGCTTTTATAAAGAGCAATACCGCATCATTTTTGTGTTACTTAAATTCAATCTGGCTCTATAAGAAAACACTACAGTCTCAGTGTATTTTAATCAACTATATCTATCTACCTCTTCTCTCATCTTCTGATGACCTTTTTCTCCTCTCTTCTACTCTAGGAGGATGTTCCCCTTCCTGAGTTTCAACATCAGCGTTCTGGACCCGTCAGCCCACTACAATGTGTATGTGGACGTGGTCCTATCCGACCAGCACCACTGGAGGTACCAGGGAGGAAAGTGGGTCCAGTGTGGCAAAGCAGAGGGTAACATGCCAGGTATGATTACCTAGCGGTTGAGAACGTTTCGGCCAACGTTGGACCAGTAACCCGAAAGGTCGCTGGTTCTAATCCCTGAACAGACTAGGTGAAAAATCTGCCCTTGAGCAAGGCACTTAACCCAAATTGCTATTGTAGGTTGCTTTGGATAAGAGCATCTGCTACATGACTTAAATGTTAAAATATCTTAAATATATATTGCCACACCACACTCTCTGTCATCAATACTGCTCCAATCAATGACATACAATGGTACAATGAGTGAAACCAAAGGATCCCTCCAGAGTAGCATTGAGAGTTAGATCATCAACGTGACCTTAGCATTTATAACCATGCTTATCGATTGAATGGAACATGGATTCAGTCTTTTCCTCAGTGGCTAATCATCCCTCTCACTCTACTCCATTCGTTTCAATTTACCCAGTGTGAGTGAAATCACCAAGAGACTCAACCTAAGGCAGCTACATTGTTTTGTGAACGATGACAATTTCAACCCGCCGTACAGCACTGCAGTCATTGAAATAGGTCAACCTGTGTCATACACTAACATGTATTGTGGCTGTGTGGCTCCTGACTAATTACAGTGCCGTGGTAGCCGTGGTAACATTGTTGTGGTGGCTATGATTCTTTAGTAACATGTTAGTAGGTCGTTTTGCTCATGTTAACAGGAGCTGTGATTGTTTAGTATGGCATTTGCTTGTAAACGATTTGCAAAGCATTAATGTAGACTTGTAAAGGGCTTCACGAGAGCTTCATTAACGTTGTTTCTAATTCTTTCCAATAGGGAACAGGATGTATATGCACCCAGACTCTCCCAACACAGGGGCTCACTGGATGAGGCAGGAGGTATCGTTTGGCAAGCTCAAGCTCACCAACAACAAGGGCAGTGCCAACAACGTGGGCCAGGTAACGTGGGGCAGATATGCCTCAGAAACTCATTTAAAGATGTCATCAAATCCAAATGAGATTTTCCATTGGTGGTACTTTTCATTGTTTTTTTTCATGGTCGTTAATGCCCTTCTAGGACTAACTCTCCGGTGCTTTTTCCCTCTTAGATGATCGTTCTGCAGTCACTTCATAAATACCAGCCACGGTTGCACATCGTCGAAGTGAAGGAGGATGGTTCTGAGGACCTCTTCCTCACCGCCAAGGCCCAGACCTTCGTCTTCCCAGAGACCCAATTCATCGCCGTCACAGCCTATCAGAATGCAGACGTGAGTCACCTCGCCTGACCTCAACAGCTCATTTGACTAGCCCTTTTCCTTAGCAAACCATAGACCAGGGGTCACCAACCGGTCGATCGCGATCGACTTGTCGATCTCCAAGGCATTTCTAGTCGATCGCCAAATATTTCTGTAAAAAAAAAAACAATAAGGCCTTGTGTTCCTATTTTTTTTAAAATTATTATTGGGTTGTTGGTGGTAGGTGCAGTCAATTCAGCTGCCCTGCGCCCGGGTAGGCAAACTGTTGCCATGTTATGTGAGGTAAAAAAATAAAAAAAATAAAAAAAAGTTGATACTGTGAGATTTCAAAACGTTTAAAACCATGACTAGAGAGAGACTGTCAACGAATACAGCAAAGAGCTGCTGTTTTTATGAGTGAGTTCATGTTTAAGTTCTTACTCAGCACTGTCAACACTTTGTATTCAACACTTTATTCACCCATAAAATGTGTGTTCTTCCTATTTCCACTCAGCTCTACAACAAGCAGTGCAGCAGTAATGAATGAGTAGGAAAGTGTATCTATAGCGGCTTGGGTCTTTTTTAATATCAAGGAACATTTCTCTGTTCATAGGAGTAACAACCTGAATTTGTGCATGAGGCAGAAGCAATGTGATGTGACTCGAATTTCGCCATCAGCTGGAAGACAGTGTCCCTTTTTGGTCAGTGTCAGTGGAGGAAAGGGAGAGCGGAGGGATGTTGAGAGATGTTGCTCTCTCCCTCCTCTGAGACTGACCATCAGATGCAGGCACCATCAGCCCAGTAATACAACAATGGATCTATTACCGGTGTGATCATATAGCCTACCTCAAATTTTGAAATATATATATTTTTACATGTCCCGAACAACAATTCATTGGCAGGTCAATTCAAGCAAAGCCAGTATGCGGGGATAATGTATTGGGCCTATTGCTTGCTGCACATACCTCACTGGTACAGTACTGTCTTTAATTGGTTAATGTTGCATAGGCTTAATTTTTTTTTAAGTCATGTTAACAAAAAATCAGAGTGGTAGATCTCGGCATGCATTTTGACTCAGAAAGTGATCTTGACTCAGAAAAGGTTGGTGACCACTGCCATAGACGTTTATAACGTAATTAGGAATAGAAGTGTACTCACACTGAAGTGCCAAACAAGAAGACTTTCCCACGATAAGAAAATAAACTGTGTAACCCTCATTAGTAATTTCATGCAGTCAGTGATCTCTCTCTCTCCCCCTCTCTCCCCCTCTCTCTCCCACTCTCTCTCCCGCTCTCTCTCCCCCTCTCTCTCCCACTCTCTCTCCCACTCTCTCTCCCCCTCTCTCTCCCACTCTCTCTCCCCCTCTCTCTCCCACTCTCTCTCCCACTCTCTCTCCCCCTCTTTTTCCTATGTGCCTAAGCTCTCACACTCTCTCTCCTTAACGATCTGTCTGTCCTATCCTTGCCCACTCTCCCATCCTGTCTCCTGCTATTTCTTACACAGATCACCCAGCTAAAAATAGACCATAACCCCTTTGCGAAAGGTTTCCGGGACAATTATGACGCGTGAGTATGCCAGAAAATAACCAAATGAATAAAGAGAAAACAAAACCCCTCAAAAACATCTGTAGTCTTGAATGAGAGCGTTTGACGTTTGAAACCAGCTCTATGTCTGTACAAGCGGACGCTGAGGCACAGTGCTCACACACGTACTCAGTCCTACCATATCAACACTGGATATCTCCAACTAATAAATATACAATTGCTAACCCTAATAGGCCAATGTATTTCTATCTCACAAAGATGTGTTGATATGAGGAGGTGTGAAAGACATTTGATGTGACACATGTTTTGCCAGGAAGTAACACGTCTTCTTGTGTTGCGCCCCCTCCCCCGTTCCTCCCCGTTCCCCTGCCTAGGCTGTACGCACCACCTGACTCGGACCGCGTCACCCCCTCTCCCACCGAGGGCCAGCAGCTTTTGGCAGGTACCTGCTATACCCAGGGGTACCTGATGGACCAGTACATGAACCCCCTGCCCCAGAACCGCTTCTACAGCCGGGAGCACTTGGCAGCCATGGGCCATCAGACCAAAGACCCCTCAGCCAGCCCCCACAGCCGCTGGTACCGCTCCCCCCAGCAGAGTGTCACCTCCAACCGGCTGGACTTTAACTCCTATGAGGGTGACTTCTCCAGCAACAGCTTCTACAAGCCCTTCCCCCTGCAGACGTCGGCCCACCACACGCTGAGCTACTACGAGGACAGCCCGTTCGCCACGGCCAGCGTATCCGTCTCAGGAGCCTCCTCGGCAGCCTGGAGCACCGGCCGGCCCTCCCCTCAGTACCTCAACCATCCCTGTTCCAGTAAAGTCGGCCCCAGTCTAGGCTGGTTCAGGCCTGTGTCCTCTACCTCTCCAGGTCACCCCAGGCTCCACCCCCCGTCCCTCCTGGAGCCACTCCGCCCCCCACCTTCACTGCAGGACAAGCCCAAGGAGGCGGGGGTGGGGGGAGAGGATCCCTGGCTGGAACCCCCCTCGGTCAAATCGGTGGACTCGGCTGACTCCGGCCTGTTCGAGGGCGGGGCAGAGGGCAAGAAGCGACGAGTGTCACCCTACGCTTCCAGCACGGAGAACTCGCCGCCCACCCGCAGCGTGGAGGTCTGTGAAAAGGACTGCAGTAGTGATGCCGGCTACTATGGCTTTTATACCCACTGAAGCCGCCCCACCCACCACGTAAATACCCTCTCCTAGTGTCCCCCTCCTGTCCTCTTTGTGCTTTGGTATCTCCCACATGGCCGTGTCTCTCTGCCTGTCCCATGAAGTCATGTAATGGCGCTGGACTGAAGCTCCATTGGCCACAGAACGCCAACATCACAGATGGGCCAGGTAAATGGCACCTCAGCCATTTTGACACATACAGACAGACTGGACCTCTCGACAGCCCAAAAGGGAGGCTTCTCTAAGGTTGTGTTTTGGTTACGTGTTTGAGGACAAGGACCTCCTAAGGTCAGGCAGGAACACTTTGAACATGACTGTTAATGTGTGCGAGGGCCAAAGTGCAAAGGCAATATGACTGGGTCCACAGACACTGCCCTAGAAACATACAGACACACAGACCTTTGACTTAAGTCTTTTTAACGTTTGGGGATTCAAAAATAAGACGTCTGCACACCTGCTGACAGACCCCTGCAGGGACTGTCCAGTCTTCCCCCATCACACTCACACACAGACACACACTCTCTTTCACACACACATGCTCACACAAAGACACACGCTCTCTCTCACACACACACATACTATTCTCCAGCTCCACTTTTAGTATATGCTCGCAGTCACATGAACCAATGTACTGAGACGCAGACACGACTGGTTGTATGCTAATAACAAAACGGAATAATTTCTGTCTCATCCTCTGTCTGAGGAGTTTGGAACTCCCCCTTGTGACAGCAGAGAAGAACTGCAGGCTGATGGCGAGCGCGCAGGCGAGAGCAGAGGCCAGCGTCAGGTGTTAGAGGGGAGGGGAGCTTAGCAAGCACATGACCTGAAGGGTCAAGGCTAATCAGTATCAAGGCTGACGGGCAACTCTTCCTGTGACCTACTGTCGCCTACATCAGGTCTGTCATTTAGAACAACACAGCCTTAGCAGCCAATCCAAAGACGCACAACACAATGGAAATCAGCATATCTCACAGACAATCTGAGGCAACTACAAAGGCGATGAATTAAAACGTGAGCCAGTCAGACAACACACAACGGAAATCATTACCAGCAGGGTATATGGTTTTTGGTTTTTACTTTAGGTTCATCATGTCGTGACAAAGACGCAGCTTCCTGGCAGATCTATAGAGAGAGGAGAGCGCGATAGAGGAAGTCTCTGGGGGTGACTCTGGGTGTGACAGGCAGCCTCCTACTCAGAGGACCCTGGGATACTGGTGGTCTAAAACCACATATTGCTGGGTGTGTGTGCTCCAATTGCGAGGCCATAAGAAATGACAGGGATATAATCAAGGCAAGGCCTCATTATTTATTGCACTTATGATTACGGTATATCGTACACAGAGGACACATGGCCTTATTAAGTGACAGGCCAGCCATGAAAACATGACTCACAAACACAGTCACTCACTCACACTGGAAGGTGACCAAAACAAATCCACTTTTGAGTTTTAAAAAAGACAATGGGTCTGTGTGTCTACAGTCAGCCCTACTGGCTATGATTGAATATACTTAATGTAAGATATTTTTAAAAAAAAACATTTTTTATCCTACTTACATATACTGGATGTTCATTTTGTTTACCTCCTCACGGTGTTTTTATATTATTAATTCATTAATTGTACAGATGCCAACTTTCAAAGGGAAATTCTGCCATTTTGTGTCAGGCTAAACTGCCTTTCTACAAACAAACAGAGAAGCTGGTTTTCCTATTGGAAGGCGGAAGAAATCAGTGATTCTCTGACATAAAACTGGAGCAATAGGATGGAGAAGACAATCAGATCTGTGGTATTGCAGAACTCTTGTAAATGAAATATGTTCGCAAACAGAAAGACACCTTCCCTAAACAGAGCTTAGCATAATGTGACTTTGCTGTGACACCATCATAATGCAATAATACCACAGCACAATAAAGGTCATTGGACTGACTTCATGTACTACAAAAGGGGAAAGGAAATCAACTGGAATTTAAAAAGTCTAGCTATAGACGCTTTCTTATGTAGAGTTGATCTTATGCTGGACACTGTAGAAATATATTGCTAACATGAGTCTCTTCCTGAAAAGTTTATTTTTACCCTTAAGCAGTTTAAATGAATGAAAATGGGGACTTCATTATTACAGTTGTTTGTTAAGAGGTGGAACATTCGTTGTTATTTAAGTGCAATTAAAATGAGATGTGAATTAACGTTTTATTTATAAAGTGTTCAGTATTGCAAGAGCAAATGAAAAACATTGATTTGATCAAATGTTTGGAAAATGTGCAGAAATGATTTACTCTATCTTGTGCTACATGATTTTGTATGTGACACTGTCTGGCACTGTGACCTGCATTAACATGACTGCTAGTGAGTTGAGAGATATAGATCATTCTGTCTGTACGTGGTGTAGACTCCTCGGGACGGCCTCCTGGTGTACATCTCCTTACAATAAACAAAACAAACTCCTGCCAATAGAAATCTTCTAGAAACAATCCATAACCCATGATTCATTGCCATCCTTTTATTAGAATTAAGTTGTGAATGGGAAGCGTCGTCCCGTCTCGACTTAAAAAGCTCAAAGAGGATAAAGATGGGGTAGACTTGAAAGGTCAAATTCTCCATCCAACAGTTGGATAGTGAAACATGTTCGTTTGTGTTTAATGTGGACTGTTTGTCTCCGGGGTAGGGCACCTTGCCTTCAGTCTGTGAAATGGCCGGTCCTTAAATTATCGTAAAGGTGCATAAATCAGTGATTAACTCAATAGGTCCGAGGAGGCTGTAAAGGATGAATAGATTCTGATGATCCAGGAATGCAGTAGAGAAATGCAAAATATTGTACTAAATTGAGATTTTTAAATATTGTCTTCGCTTTATTCTAATGTAATAAATACTCGATTAGCAGAAAACATTGAAGGACAAAAAAATGTTTAATTTATTAAAAGGTGGCTTTAATTGTCTTTTACTGTGTTTTATTCATGAATTAACATTTCATAATCACAACTGTTTAAATTGAATCTCAAACCAAAGTAAAAAATAAAATTAAAAAAAGACAACCTCAAAATTATAAACTGAATAATACCCACATACCCATTGTACTGTATATTAGACATGTTGATATTAAGTATAGCTTGATTATAATTTAATTATACTCAATCATAAAATATACTTTATTAACACAGACTCATTATGCAACCAGTTGCCTTGGTAACCCCTTTCAAGAGCAATATGTTAAATCACAAGTAACAGCATTATTATTGTTCACTAAAAATCAAATCAAAAATACAACACTTACATTATAAAAAGTAGTTTATGTGCACCCTAAATGACAGACTGTTATAGGTTACATTCCCATGTCAAATTGTTTGACTTACTAAAACACTCAGGTAGGAGAAAGGAATGTTTGAACACCAATGCCACTGAAATAAATATGATTCAACAATAATTCATAAATGGGCTTAATCCTAATTTAGGATCCACAAATCATGCATAGATGACTTAGAGAGACGTGTGAAAATTGAGTGATGACGCAAAAAGATTGAGTTAGGAGCTCCGGGAGTATTAAATACACATTTTTCTACCTTTACAATATCTGAAGATTAGTCACAGTAAATGTCTTGACCTGAGCAAATTAACCTCACACTTCCAGCCCTCTAGAAAGCAAATACATCTTGACAGGATAACATAAATGTACACAAATGGGGAATGACCATAAATACATTGCAATGGACTAAATGTGAGTATGAGAGAAAAGTCTATTTATCCTTTCCAGGTGGCGGAACAGGTGACGCTACACATTCTGGGAACTATTTTCAACTTGACGTTTCAGTGGATGCAAGTCGTTTCCAGACTTTCCCCAGAGGTTTCCCATGAAGCAGCCAGGGAGGGAGTGCAAATCAGATGGCAATGATGGAAGGTGGGACCTCAGGACGGTTCATCGATGCCTTCACCAATTCCACCAAATGGCCCCAGTCGGTCTGTTTATTCACCATAGTTCCAGGTTTTTTGTGTTAGCAAAGCCCGGGTTCTCTCGGACTTTCCAATAGGTTCCATTGGTCAGCCACACATCCCTCCCAGAGGAATCCATGGCTTTCCTAAAGATGGAAAATGATTCAATTACAGAAAGCATACCTAGTTTTAAACCAGTGGAGTCCGATATGATCTTACTGTATATCACAATTGAAGTTTGGTATAAAAAAAAAAGATTTTGGGGTATTATCCAGGATATAAGAGTACCACAGAAGACTAAAAGGAAAGGGACTTACTTAAAGAAGCGCGGCGTGTGCTCCTGTCCTTTCTTAGCCAGTTGTTTCCTCCGCTCCCTCTGCATGTCTTCCACTTCTTCTTTAAACTTGTCACAGTCATCCACCCTCCCATCCTCCAGCATCCTGAGGAAAATAAAATAACAATCATCAAAAACACACCTATTCATCGAATCCATCATAACTACGAGAAAGGCCCAGAGTTTTTCCTGGTCGTGTCACCTAAAACAGGAAAACGTCATGGGCCTGTTACTATAAAAATATATATATTTGTAAAAATGGTGGTTTTCCATTTCCTAATCAAGCCCGACCCATGGTGGCACCACTCACCTCTGGTCAGGACGAAGGCGTGAGTCTGTGGGGGGCAGAAGAGGCTTCAGGCCTGGGGTGAGCTCGTTCAGCTCTAGTGTGAAGCTTGAGAAGCCGTAGTACAGGTAGTAGTCCTTGGGCTGGGAATCTGTACAGTGAAATAGACCACTGAAGTCAGCTACAGGTAATGTAACCACAGCCTCAAACCACAATGTCTTTAGATAGCATATCGCTAAACAGTTAAAAAAAAAAAAAAAAAAAAACTTTAGGGTTTGGAGGCTTTTTTGATACAATAATTCTCCGTTTTGAACTTTTCACAGACTGTTTTCCTTGGGTGGGTGGGATACTCACTTGGCTTCCAGATACACTGTGGAGTGGGCAAGGTGTCACAGAAGATGCCCTCATGCCACAGCCCCCCAAACCGGTGGATAACACTCCCAGTCTGGTCGAGCACGGTGCCCTGCACTTCATTCTTGTTGGTGTCCGACCCCCAATAGCGGGACTTAACGAAGGTGATCTTACAGGTGCACGCATTGCCGTTGAGGTTACGGATGATGACCTCCCCATAGTGCTCCAGGTAGCGCTGCTGGCTCAGGACATTATGGATGCAGGTCACCACTTTGTTCCACTCATAGTGGTCCCCAAACCTAAAAGAGTGATGTTCATTTCTAACAGTTCGAGGGAGCAGATAGTAAAGAAATGGCCACCAGCAGCAGACTCTCACCTCGGGAGAGTGACATTCACCATCCCTGTTGGCATGATCTCCAGTGACTTCCCCCAGAACTTATTCTTCCACCGCTGGTCTGTTTAGGTGACACAAATATGTTGTGCTTCATGAGAAACACATTAATGATCAAAGTTTCAGATAGAAACTATACTAAATGTTTAGAAATGGTTCAAAACAAAATGTCAAGACACTTGCTAACACTAGCAGACTAGAATGAAGGTTTTCCTCAGTTATAGATCAGTAAAGCTCACCCTGCCAGAAGGAGAAGTTATCGGAGTCTGCGTGACACGCAGAGATGGGGGGGTGGTGGCAGACCTGATGAAAGACAAGAATGGTTTAGTCTGAACACAACAGAACTAGTCTGACCTGGTCTGCTGAGGAATGTGAGAGAAGATTCAGTCCTCCTACCTGCTCACTGATGTAGCGGAAGCCCTTGTCTTCTCTCAGACATTCATAGGTCTCCCCCAGGAGTGGGTTGAAGGGCTTGTAGCGGTTGCGGTAGTGAGCTGTAGCATAGCCAGAGATGGCAAAGGCACCTACGTAGACCTGCACAAGACCAGAGAAACGCCTTCTGTCTTCTAATCGAACATACTGCGAATCACTAGCATAGCTGTCGTTACGTGGTTTCATTTCAACCGTGAGGCTCTGTGCATACTGTATTCTAGCATATACCTTTGACACAACGGAAATGTTTTACATAGTTTAGTGATGTGTCCAGATGCTGCTAACTTGAGCACTTTTCCATTCCGTGTTTAAGGTGGCTCTTAAAGCCTTACATCATTTGAGTTACAAAATTTGAAGACATTTAAGAATCCTCACCATCCTCTGGTAGGGGTCTTGTGTGTTGTTGGCAGTGTCCAGCAGCTCAGAGTACTCAAGCTCCTCACACAGTCTTTGCATCAGATTGATGGGCTCATTGAGAGCAGCAGGCATGGAGACACGGGACAGGTCCTTGCCTATGTTGTTATAGAGGATCTGCATCAGGCCCACCTGGGCGTTGTCCGGGCAGTGGGCGGCCAGGGTGGTACGGCGGCCCGTATTTTTGGGCACGACACAGTTGGGAGTCTTAGAGATGCTGGCACGGTACTCACGAGTGGCTGAAGCTGTGGGGGAGAGAGATCAGTTTCAATAAATTGAAAAAAATGCTAATTGCTAACTGGTTACAGAGCGTGTGTATGTGTGTTCACCATGTCCTTCCTCAGGTTCAGAGTTGCTGGTTGTCCCTTCACTCAGACCAGACTCAGACTCAGAGAAGCTCCCATTCAGGACACCGTCACTCGCATCAAAATACTCAGCTGCAGAGTCTGTCACCGATGGCGTGCGACGGGACTCGTTCCCAGATACAGTCTAAAGAGAGGAAGAGTGACAAACAATAAAACACCATGAGAAAGACAGCCAAGAAGACAGTCGGTGAGGAAAAGCACCCGCACACAAATAAATACACACATTTCGTAAACCAAGCCTGTCTCCATGAAGGGATATACCCTCACCTCAGCCAGTGTGGTTGATTGGTGGTAGGTATCCTGCAGTCTCTGACGCTCCTGGGCCAAGGCATCATGCACAGACTTGAGGGACGCGTGTACTGACAGGGACAGGAAAATAAAGAAAATCACATTTAGCATTAGTAGTAATGAACGCACGGAACATGTGTGAGTCCATGTGTGTTTTGACTCTGACCTCTTTGGGACACGCTACAGATGTCCTGCTGGATCTTCCTGCCTTCTGGGGAGGTGTTGGTGGGAGGGGACAGCTGGGAGTAGACATAGTCCGGGACGGCGGGGACATAGTCTTGAAGGGAGGGGACAGACGCACCCAGTTGGGACGAGCTGTTCAGGTGACTAGAGGACAGCTACAAAATGGAGGAACGATGGAGAATGAACAAGTAGAACCAACTGAACAACCATTTATTTGCCAGTCACTGATTCCCCACATTAGTGAGATGTCAAATATGTTTGTATGTAGAAGGAAAATTAATAAGAACTGTGTACAAGCCATGCAATATAGATAATATGGAAGATTAAAAGCTATTGTTTAAATCTTTATTTCATGAAAAATTAACCCCTTTTTCTGCGCGATTTTGTTATTACGATCTTGTCTCATCGCTGCAACTCCCCAACGGGCTCCGGAGAGCCGAAGGTTGTGTCGTGTGTCCTCCAAAATATGACCCGCCAAGCCGCACCTCAACGCACCCGCTCGCTTAACCCGGAAGACAGCTGCACCAATGTATCAGAGGAAACACCGTTCAACTGACAACCAAAGACAGCCTGTAGGGGCCCGGCACGCCACAAAGGAGTTGCTAGAGCGTGATGAGCCAAGTATAGCCCCCCCCCCCCCCCCCCCCCTGGCCAAACCCTTCCCCCCCCGGCCAAACCCTCCCCTAACTCTGATGACACAGGGCCAATTGTCCCCCACCCTATGGGACTCCCAGTCACGGCCAGTAATGACACAGCTTGGGATTCGAACCCCTTAGACCACTGCGCCACTCAGGAGGCCCGCTAGTGTTCAATTCTACTGTAGGAGCATGTACGTCCTACAAAGAATTAACCAAAGTCTTATTTCTCAAACATATATATCACAGCTACTTCCATTCAATCTGATAGCAGTCTGTAATTGTAAAAAATAATTGGTTTGCTCAGTCTCTGAATCTAAATCTGATTTGACCTTACTTTCCATTGTACATTTGTTTTTACCCCTGTGTCTGTGTGACTGTCTAGACAACATGGAAGAGATCAATTAGACTAGCTAGGTGTTCCTTGCTTTGGCAGTCTGCCTTGTTTCCTGGTGTTGACTCACTGATTTTGTAATCCCACGAAAACATTTTGGATTAAAAGGAAGCCTAAAAGTTATCAGATGATTGGGTTAGCTAATACTCAAAACCAAACATACTCTTTACAGGTTGGTTAGTGGTACACAATCAACTTTTGGAATTTGAGTATTAAAAAATATGTGAACATTAGTGCCAAATCAACGGGGAAATGCACTGGAACAAATATCCATGAGTCAAAATGTAAAAAGTCTGTCTAAATCACCTGCACATTTAATCTAAGAACCACAGGTAAAAAATAAAATGTCTGTTACTAACCTGTCTTACCATTCCAAGGGCCTCTACCCTTGACATTGTGCGCGAGTGACCCCATATCTTGCAAGACCTGGACTTCTTGGGTTTCTCAAGAGAGAGATTCTTGGTGGAATAAAAATAAATTTAAAAAAACAGACATGAGCCATTTATCTCATTACATTACTTAATTCAAGCATGTCTCACACCCTTGTCCTGCAACTCCATGTTCACTTGCCCCTAGGAAAAGTCACCCCTTACCGCTAAGAAAAGCCACCCCTTACCGCTAGGAAAAGTCACCCCTTACCGCTAGGAAAAGCCACCCCTTACCGCTAGGAAAATGTGTAGACCTGAAACAACTGGATAAATGTTGATATTTAATCCTAGCCAATGCGATGGCTGGAGTGGAACCATTACCACACTGCTAAACCTATACTAGGAAGGGTTGGTTTGGAGCTGGTGTTTCTTCATCTCACCTGCATGCTGATGATGCGCTGCAGCTCGCCGTCGGTGAAGGCCTGCTGGCCCCCCTCCAGCAACTGCAGCCTCCGGACCAGTCGGTTCAGCTCAGACAGTTCCAACTGACAACGGTTCAGCTCTGAAGAAAAAAAAAGAAAAAAAAAATACCCAGAGACTCTTAGGGAAGATCCCAGAACAGTTCTACTGGGGAGTTAAGACCTGGAGCGAAACATTCGTAGATCTCATCAAATCACATGGCTAGCAGATGTTAATGCGAGTGTAGGGAAATGCTTGTGCTTCTAGTTCCGACCATGCAGTAATATCTAACAACTAATCTAACAATTTCACAACAACTACCTTATACACACACAAGTGTAAAGGAATGAATAAGAATATATACATATAAATATATGGATGAGTGATGGCCGAACGGCCATCGGCAAGATGCAGTAGATGGTATAGAGTACAGTATATACACATATGAGTAATGTAGGGTATGTAAACATGATATAAAGTGGCATTGTTTAAAGTGACTAGTGATACATGTATTACATCCAATATCTTATTATTAAAAGTGGCTAGAGATTTGAGTCAGTATGTTGGCAGCAGCCACTCAATGTTAGTGATGGCTGTTTAACAGTCTGATGGCCTTGAGATAACCATGGTTGTCCATGAAGCGCCATTTATGACAATTAGAAGCTAGGTGATTCACGTGTGTGCAACAAAAAAGAAAACTTTGGCAGCCGTAAAGCATTTTGGGTTTACTTTGTATACGAGTGCAGTACCTTGAGCACAGCTGTCTGGGTCATGAGTCTGTTGTAACCAGGCTGACACCTTCCCATTCACCCCCGGGTTGACAGAGGGAAACTCAGACGGTGTTGGTGCAGCTATCTCACCCACGTAAGAGTCTGTAGTGCTATGGTAGTGTTGGTAGGAAGACTGGTATACAGACGAGAGGGGGAGACAGACACTGACAAGTCAATACAAGACTATAAACCACGAACAGAGACTGGACCTGTACAGAGCGAGAGGACTCACCACGTCCTGCATGCCGTTCCTCTGTGCTAGTCCAGGCACACTGGTGCCCTGGGACAAGGCCTGGAAAAAGCCATTGTGCACTTGAGCAGCCTCATTCTTCTTGAACATGCGATGGGCACTCAGCTTGGCCACCCAGATGTAGAACAAGTCATGACTATTGGCCTAGGAGAGGAAAGAACGGGAAGAGTGGCGCCAAGTTCATTTGTATTACTACAGGCCTCTAAAAACGAATCCCAAAAACCTAATCCAACCGTTCTCCAATTCAACCTTGGACAACATTGAACTTTGTTTACTAAGTTACTTAATTATAATTTATGTAGTGAAGTTGGCAGACAAGCTGAAGTAAGTGAAAGAGACTGGGCATACCTTCATATGATATAGAACATCTCCTGCATCCAAATCGATACGATTGGATTTCTTGTTGATAGACATGACTGCAAGGCCGACATCTAATGAACCATGAAGCTTTCCCCTTGTGATCTTTAAAATAGAAAGTGCTTCCCATTATATTATTAATGCTGAGTTTATAATTTAACTTAAATACACAATATAGTGAATGTACACTTACATCTTGTTGGGTTTTGGAATATCGTAAGATCCCCGTTTCCAACACAAAGTACCTCTGAAAGTAGGATCAAAAACACATGAATTAACCTCATTTCTAATTAAACTAATGTGAAATCATTTCCAAAATAGTGACCAAGCACACTGGTGGATTGGATTAATGGGCAGTTTGCTGACCTTGTGCCAGCCTTTCAGGGGCCATTTTCTCCTCTTGAGGAGGTATCCTTCACAGATGCCTGGGATGGTCAGGTCCTGGGAGTTGTCACCAGACATCATTTCCACCTGAAGGTCATCCATCACCTCCCAGTCTTTAATGTTCTGAGGGTGAACCAACACCATAACAAACACATCAGCACCCATCTGGAGACATTGTTATTTGTGGGATGTTAACATACAGTTGGATGTTTTGTTTGGATATTTGATATTTAAAAACAGGTGCAGAATGGGTTTAAAACTCCTTACCTATGTACAGAACATAATTGTTGGTTGTGCTTATTGTTAACTGAATGTGTTGATGTTGATTCTTTGTCATTGTGACCCTCTCTTGGTGGAAGAGACATACCGTACTCACCCGAGAGTGACGGGAGGAGGCAGTGCTACTGCTCCGAGAGTGGGTGGGTTTGTTCAACGTGGGAGGGGTCTTCTCCAGGCCACTCATCAGAGATTGGCTGCGGTTGAGCGTGGACCCGTAAGGATTTTGAAACGAATCCATTTTGAAATGATAATGTCAGGCTTCCCTCCCTTGTGTTATTGCTAGATTTTTCAATAAGACTGTTCCACTACAAACTCCCAGTCATCTCAGAAGTATGGGTCTGAGAAAGAAACACATGAAAGAATACAAATATAGATGGCTACTCTTTGCAAACATGTTGTTTCCTCCTGTCAACATGTATAAACTGCTGTTGAATGAGGCTGTGCAAGGTTGAGGCTTCCTTTGAATAAGTTGCATATTCTAAATGATTAAACTTGTCAATTGTTAGCTGAAATTATGTGAATACGGGTCTGAAGAGTGGACAACCTTAGGTTGACAAATCTCTTGTCTGAGGTCCTATGAGGCCTGTATTCATAACTTCTGGGCGGGTGTTGTTTCAAAAAGACTAAAAGCACATCTATCTCTTGGCAAAGGTTTGCACGGGGGCTTGTGATAGAACCCAAGATTCCTCTCACCCTTCCCCAACATGTATTTGTGATACTGAGCCATTTAATATCAATGTCAGATTTTCCATCCAGTGTAATTTACACATTTTTCCATTTCAATGTAAAGGAAGAAACATGACATCAGAGGCCATTACCTGTAGGGTGATAGGGTTGTTCTCACTCCAACAGACTGGGAATCTGAGGAGAAGATTACTAACCTCCCTTCTAATTGGTTTAACCTTTTTTAGTAAGACCTCTCCTGAACATGCAGTAATGAGATCACAAGGCAGAGAACACTGAAGATCTGGCGGTGACAACAGAAAAGGTTCGAGGCCTGAGTATGGGAGTGCTAGGCCTATGCAAAAGTTACATCTACAGCCATTGAAAACACAACAGATCATGTGTATGACTTGAATACATTATAGGTTCCAACAGGGGGTGCAACTTCGGTTTTAGAAGTGGAGGAGACATTATGTTATTTTTTTATCCATTAGGAAAACACTCCAAACAGTCTACCCGCCCAGAGGCGTCAGCATGTTCCCAAAGCACACCGTTGCCTCGTTTTGTATCGCATTCCAATGATAAAACTGGGGAAGACAAAAAAAATCCATTTCAGAATGTGAAAGTTGCACCCCTGGGTTCCAAGACAAGTGTTTTGAGCTCATGAATGTATCCATGTGCATCCATACAGGCTTTGCTTGGTATTAAATAAGGGGTGATGGTTGAGGATAGAGGTAGAGAGGGAAGCCTCTCTGACCTCCGTCAGGGAAGCGTGCGGCAGATACAGGATAATAGGATTTGCTGCTAACCAAGCTTGCTTACTCAACGCAGAAAAATACAGAATTATCTAGTCGCCAATTACAGTGTAAACCCTCCACATCATGCTCTGTATATGGGCCTGCTTAGCATATTGAAGTGGGCAATCAATCCATTGAATTATGAATGCTATGTGGATATATGTTGATGTTTAGGCCCTAGTCCTTAACCTTTGCTGTGGCAGTCAATGCAGGTTATTCTAGGCAACATTGCTAGTGTGACCAAATGTAATATTATATTACATTTAAGGGTGACCACTATTGACAACTTACAACTAACTGAATCAATGAAGGATTTATGTCTGCCAAAGAGGCCAGACTGCAGTCATTGCATCAAATGGGAAATGGTGTCATCACTCTACTCAACATTGCTCTAAATCCTCTGAAGTTTCCCTGGTGAGATTCTGTGGGCAGTGCACAGATGAGGTTGATCCTGCCTCCAACTGATAAGTATAATGGTACTGAAGAGATATGAGAAGTCTGTGCATATTACAGGGCTCACCATACAATATTATTTTCCAGCACAACAAGGATATGAGGTGACTGACGCATATACAGTGTGCACGAGTAAACCACAGACAGGTTGTTAGTCATTAAACAGCAGGTGAGTAAACTTGCTATGTGGTTACATACAAACTACGTGTTATTCTCAAGACAGCACAATGCAAAAAAGGCATAACCTTGGGCCCCATCACAATGGTTAAATTGGGGCAAGGAGGCTCTTATCGAAAGCCCATTATGAAATGACTGTGCCACACAAGTTGACTCATGTCCTGAACTAAACAAACCATTTGAGCTTGACACATGTTCATTTGGGAATTACCTTTAACTAGTATCTATTTCATAAAAATAAAACATTTAGACATAGGGGCCTAGTCCAATGAATTATGTGCTTAAGAAAGTGTCAAAAACATGTATTCTATAATAGCCAAATCTACAATGATCTGATATTGCATTATTTGCCAATTAGTAACATTTTGAAAAAGGTAAACCCAATAAATAATGTAGTTCGTTTTGGTTATGTGGTTGTTTGTTTAGTTGGTTGAAGTGGGCATGTTGAAATTGCATCCATATCCTTGGAAATTCCCCGTTCCTGAACAGTCATCTCTTCAACTACACATTCATCAAACGAAAATATTCACTCAGCGAGCTTACCTGAAGTTCATGTATGTTCACTCTCATCGCGGTAATGAATATATTTTGAAATGTCCGACAAACCTCGTGATTTCCCATTTGTTTGACAAATCACACAGCTTTACCCGATTGCGGGACCATGTCTTTCCCAACACACGTGCGGAAAAACAAGACAAGCCGTCAAAAAGTATTGTAGAAACTGCCAATGTCTGCTTCGCTTTGCACGTGTAATGAGTCAAACGCATCACCCAAATCCACGGATAGCTGTGCCACTGCGCAATGTGGCCAGGGAATTATCCGCATTAGCCTAAGGAATTACATGTGCTCATGGGATGTTTGTTGCTAGACATGTAGGCCCGACAACTGAGGGTGCACCTAGGCCTGTCTGTCTCTATATCGCCATTGGATAACTGCATGTTTACAATAATTTAAATAAAGACTCGTCAATGTTCTTCTGACACAAAGAGTACACATGATCCAATGTTTTGACATCATGAGAAGATCTATAGTTAAATCCAAAAAAAAAATGGCACACACAACCCTGTGGGTTAGTAGTAATAATATTATTATTGTAGGGCTTGCCCTGTGACATACTGATATTGAATTTAGATGAATATGGTAGTTTCCCTCCCGCAAACTCAGAATAGCAGTTGTAATAGACTAACTGACCCAGATTAACATGTGGTAATCTCCAGATTAGCCTTTATCAGGATCTCCAAGACCACTTGTGTTTATTTTTGGATCGTGTGATTCTCATAACTATTGGAGCATGCATGACTATTGGCACTGACTTTTACAAATGTCTACCCACATATTCATATATTCAAAAAGGATCAACGCAGAGGATTTCCTCAACCAAGGTTGGTCCATTTACTTTGAGCTTTTTGGACCAATCACTTCAAATCAATAACAAAGCACTTGCCATTGGCTAATACAATATTTTAAACATCATTTATTTTTGATATGGTCAAAGAGGCCTTAGAACAGAACATGAGTAGTAATCAAAATAATGAACAAAAGGAACAAAAACATGTTTTCTCCAAGAGTTGCTCTCAAGAGGTGTTGTAGCGGTTCATGTTGTACTGTACATTGTATGACCTCCAGGTCAGAGGCAGACCTTAAATCTGCAGACATGACCTCCCAGTAGCCATAGTGCTGCCGACATCCTTCCCCTCCCCCGCGGGCGTGAATCGTCTAGACCTAAGCAGTCTCCTCTGCCTTGGGGGGGCTCTCCCCTGGGGTCCCGTTGGTACTGCCTGCGGGAGCCTGCTGTTTGAGGTACTGCTGGAGTATCAATGAGAAGTGGGCGGGGTGGCGCTGCAACATTGAGGCTGTCTGCGAGGTCAGCATGGTCAGGCCACTCACCAGCTCTCCCTGGACCACGGTCACTGATGGCAGCTTGGCATAGTTCAACACCCCCTGCCGACTCAGCAATATCTTCTCTATACAGGCCCCTGAAACAGTGGGAGGAGAAGTAAGGGATTACACAATTGCTTGTATGATAGTAGCTTTACTGAAGTCAGGGAATAACGTTTTGCTATACTGAGAGTGGGACCACCAGATTGCATTGAAAAAGTATTTACTTACCCAATAATACCATCTGGGGGCTGGTCCTCAAACTCAAAAGCATTTCCTTCACCTTTGGCTCTTTACTAACAAATAGAACTGTCTGGCCGATGAATAGAGGCCCCATGTTAATGTAAGGGCTGTCTGCCAGGTAGGATCTCATCACCTGTGGTTAAACAAGATCAACAAAAACATCATTAACATCTTTCAAGATGCAATAGGCGACACAATTTGCATCATAGTTACAATATGACCTGGTTGGGGATAAACTTGATTTTGATGCCATGCTTGTGGAGCCTGTGCTTGAGAACCAGCATGTCCTCTGAATTGGTGGCGTTGTTTTGGATCACAGCGATCATCTTACAGTCCTGGAACATGGTCTGCAAATCCTTCTTCAAGAGCAACACCAGGCCACTTTCCTGTGAATAAAGCAGTATTCATAAATCAGCCATCATCTCGATACCAAGCCAGCTCACACCACTACTATTCCTAACCGGCTGCTGGGTGGGTGGAGGAGCTCTCCTTTCAGCACTAAACAAATATACATGTGTTTCTGAAAAAACAGCTCCAGTACACACACTGACATTGACGGGTTGCTTGTTTTCGAGTTATAAACACATGCACTGGACTTCACTGACCTCCTGAACTGGTTTGACACGGGGGGTCAGAGCCCCAGGGGGAGCTGCAGGTTTGGGTGGAATGTATTCTGTGATAGCCATCAGCTTCTGTTTGAGGATGTGCATGGGCTTCCTGTGACGCGTGACTGCCTTAGAGCCATGCCGGACACTCTGTGTCAGGGGAAGCCATCCTGTAGACACACGTTACATTAACAATGGGTTTATAAAGAAGGACTGAAAATAATAAATGTTTCTATGCAGACATTGAAACCTGATAATTATTTTATTCCATGCAATGCAGTTAACTTGTGTGTGCATACATTTCAATAATACAGTATAATGTGTAAGTGATTCAATACAACCAGTCTTTTACAACCCATCTTTCTGTCAATGTGACTATCCTTGCACAATGATGGTCTTAGCTCAGGTTTGACATCAAAGAAAGGATGTATTGCAGCAGGGCTATGCAACAGATTTGCACTTATCGTGTACAGATCATTCTGTACATCAAGCTCTCTGTTATAACCTTTCACCCAAGAGCAAAAGCATGAATTTGCAAGGTTTGAGTCCTGGTGTTTGTTGGCTGCTGCTGTTGTTGCAATGTTCTGCTTGTTACAATGTAGCCATGCAATTGCTACAATGTAACTAGCTTAATCTAATGTAGTAATGTACTACTTGCTACAATGGAGCAACTTACAATGTAGCTAACTAATGAAGCCTAGCGCTCTAGGAAGTGACTGAGTTAGCCCTAATTTTAGTCATATTCAAAGTTAGCTGTGCGCTGTGTACTACAACCGAGAACATGGGCTCGTGCTCCAACATGACTTGACATGTAGCTGTATTTATAACGCTTTTATAAAAGCGAGGTACGTTACCCTGTTTTGGTAAAAGCCTGCTGCACAAGGTCGCCGCCATCTTTGTCAGGAAGCGTTGGAATAGGGGGCGTGCATCATACGTCAGACACCGATACAGGTCCTACGTTCAAAACAACTGGGAACTCGGAAAAACATACGAGGTCAAATCATGACGTCTTGATTTTCAGGTCGGAGCTCTAGAAATGCCGCGAGTTACTTGACAGTTCAAGTTGAGTTGTCCCAGTCAGAGCTAGTCCCAGTTGTTTTGAACGCACTGAAGTCGGAGATTTCCGAGTTCCCAGTTGTTTTGAACGCGGAAAGTAGTGTAGGTAGTTCGGTACTTTCAATGCCGCGATCAAATTTTTTTTTTAAAACCACAAGACAACAATGAACACGTAAAAAACATGAAGTCAGTGATCTTAATGCCGGAAAGTCGGAGCTCAAGAGACAGATGCCCAAGTTTCAGACTTCAGAATTCTGGGTAGATTTTTCCCATTCGGATATCGTTTGTTTCCCCCAGGTTCCCAGTTGTCATGAACGGACTGAAGTCGGAGATTTCCGATCCCAGTTGTTTTGAACGCGGCAGTTGTTAAAATCATCTTACATTTTGCATTAAGGTGAACATGTATGCCTTTGAAGTCGTAATTGTACTATCTGTGAAATTACGGATAAATGCGAAGACAGTGTAAAATATTACGATTGATTTTCATTTGTATTTATCGATAAAGTAAAATAATGATAATAATAGCAGAAAGAGGCGAAGCAACAGGGTTGACTCCGCCACGAAAATAAGACCACGAAGTAAGGAATTTTTCAATGAGCGTGTCGAATTTGGTCAACAAACTATTGAATTGCTATTTAAAGCTTATTTGATCGAATAGACGTTCGTAGTGGCTATGTGGTTAAGAATGCAGTGGTATAAGTGGACGCACGTGGCATTTCGTCAAAAAACTACTTTATATCGGAGTTGTGCATTCAGATCGTTTGAATGTTTGCTACTTTGTGGAACGGTTTGTACTGAACGACACATTTCCTCAAAACGTTTTTGAACATACTTTGAGGTACGTTTGCTCCATTTAGGCATTCTGTGTCATTATAGCGTCTGTGACCGTTCGTACAGGGCCGTTGTGGCTACAACCCCAGGTGACTACTTTAAAATGGTGGAAGTCTTCAATTGCGCTGCGCACGCTAAAACGTCATTTTGGCCACTAGAGACCTCTGTCCTTCTGTATGATCCTGTTTTGTGGGTGTGGCTTGAAGCAATGAGGACGTAATTAAAGGGGAGTGGCCATGATGACAGCGTTCTAAAACAACAACCCAACCTCTCCCCGTTTTTCAACTGGACGTTCAGTACAGCGTCATTTCCATTCAATTGAACCCAGCCCTGTTGTTCACACGCGTATCTGCTCTCTCGTTGGCTAGAATGGTCCCACCTGATCTAGCCTTCTCCCACCTGACATATTTGAGGACATGTAATTCCATTGTTAGAGCGGTCTCTCGACTATCTTGACAATATATTAAAAAGTCTTTGAGCGTATGTTCGCATAATATTTTACGTAAAACAGCGAGCGTGATTACGTCAGCCTTTGCGTGTTCGTTGTAAAGCATGAGGCGCATACTCGGTTGCAATACGTTGAAGAATATCAGGGAAGTAGGTAAATACTTTAATCCCCAGGTTTCTTTGATAGCTTGCTGTCGAGCCTTATTTTATCAGTCACTTCGCACGAAAACTACCAGTGATTCTACAGACATGGATCTCAGTGACATGCGAAAAAAATACAAAGGCGACGAAGAGGTGAGAATTGACGAGTTTGAGTCCTTAGCTTTTTGGCTATGAATGGCTATAAAGATGTCAATGGCAGGTGCAAATACATGCATATTCCAGAGGCACAACAATGTCTAGCCAGTGTGCTTGCATTGTTTCAATTCAATTGTGTATTAATGACCTGTTTTGTAATGTAAATTACGTTGACGACTGCAACATTTTCATTGCATCAAGTATACAATGTACATTCAATGTACTTTAGTCATACGTTCAATCTGCTCACAAAGCTGACTTCGCTTACGTCCAGCGTCTTGTGATCTAATGAAGGGGCTTTTCTCCCCCAACAGCTCCTCCACTGGCAAAGGGAACATAAGGGCCCCTATTCTATATCATGGGCCCAATCAGGTGGTTGCAACATGACAGAGCGTGTTGTAGAACAGATAGATAGTGTAGTCATATAGAACAGAGATTTTTGGCAGCTCTAGTCATATTATATTTATCATCTACTACGTTTATATTTATCATCTACTACGTCAGCAATTGGAGTGATCAGAACTTCATTTGAAGATGTCATAATAAACATGGGCCAACGTTGAGTTCCCTAAATGCTTATGACTTCAATGTAATGTGCATTTTTATGATGTAAAAGCTTCTATCTTAACTTGTTTTAGTGCTTTGAAGAGAATCATCTTGTTTCTCTGGACCCCATCAAGCAGTTTGGAGATTGGTTTGATCAAGCCACAAAGTGTCCTGAAATCGGAGAGCCCAATGCAATGTGCATCGCCACATCCACCAGGTGAGTACCCCCATAAGTAGTCCCTCAAGCACAATGCTTGCTTCTTAAGCTAAATTGTAACACATTTTCTATCAATCTGTCTGTTTCTTCATAAAGAGATGGACGTCCATCTGCTCGAATGGTCTTGTTAAAAGGCTACAGTGAAGAAGGCTTCCGGTTCTTTACCAACTACGAGAGCCGGAAAGGTGGTGAGCTGGTTAGTGCCTACTACTGTCACTAGGCAGGCATCTTCCTCCCTTTCCTCTCAAGTGCATGTGTAGCACATGGGGATGTGCGAAACTTACTCCTCAGCCTGAAGTGTCCCCACTTGTGCCAGTGATTAGCTAGCTTTTCACGCGACGCCGACTGGTAAGACGCTTATTGAGGTCGTGCATGCTAGCAAAGCAGAGGTCCTGGGTTCGAGCCTCAGTGTGAGCCGATTCAGGGGGAAGTGATACTTGCTAAGTAAACAGCATGACATCCTGTGCACCTGCACCACTAGATTATGTCGTACTACTTCTGTTTTCCGATTTTTACATCTGATATTTTCATATCCCTTCCTGTAGGAGAGCAACCCTTATGCATCTCTGTGCTTTTACTGGGAGCCTATCAACAGGCAGGTATGTGCTTCATTTTACCTCTTAAAATGTAGCATACTTGTTAACCCATTGTTTCAATATCTTCAAATATCTTTGATTTGGTATGATGAATATGTTGTGATTTTTTTTATTTTTTAAAGGGCAATTCCATCACTTCAACCTAATTTCATTATCTCCAGCACAATACCAGTGTCTACATATGTGAAGACGGGCGCATTGCTATGTTTGGTTAAAAAAAAATAAAGAAGTTCAAAAGTTTTACCTGATGACATCATCAAAATGTAAAACATTTTTAAAAGCAGTGATTTTCAAACACTATGAGATGTGTGGTGATGTGGAGAGAAAGAAAAGACCCTCCCTTTGGCTAGAAACTCATTGCAGGTTAATCCTAGCCCATAATGTCACAGAGAAGCGTTATTTTTTAAATACTTCTTGTCTTTTTAACCACAGATCATAGAAATGTGCCGGTTTCTCATGTAGACACTCGGCTGGGGCTGGAGGTAACGAATATGGGGTTGAAAAGTGGTGGAATTTCCCTTTAACAAATGCAGGATGACACTGAATTTGCTGTACAGTTAGTTGGCGCTCACTTGAGTGTGTGTGTGTGCAGGTCCGTATCGAGGGCAACGTGGAGAGAATCCCCTACCAGAGCTCCTGTGACTACTTCCACTCCCGGCCCAAGAGTAGCCAGATCGGGGCCGTTGTGAGCAGACAAAGCACTGCAGTCCCTGACAGAAATGTGAGGACCACCAATGTATTATAGAGATCCACCATTGGATTTATTGCCAAAATGAGGGAAATGAATGAAAATATGTGAAATCTGCCGGTTTAATTTCATTCTGCAGTACCTGAGACAGAAAAATGCAGAGCTGAAGGAAAAGTACAAGGACACAGATGTCCCCATGCCCGACTACTGGTTAGTATATTAAATCACCAAAGCGGTGCACTAAGTTGTCTATCATGTAATCTCAGTTAACCCAGAATTAAAATCGGAGAAATTTGGTCAGATGCTATCCACGAGAGATGATCTATCACGTAAGCCTGTTCTTGTTTTTGCACGTTGTCCCTCTATCTTCCAACAGGGGAGGCTATATCGTCAAGCCTTACTTGATAGAGTTCTGGCAGGGTCAGACCAACAGGCTACATGACCGCATCGTCTTCACGAGGCTGAAAAATGGAGAGCGTGTTCTAGAAGAGTATGAACATAATGCTGAGGCGGGCTGGGTCTACCAGAGGCTATCCCCATGAGGTCGGTTACATTAGGGGAAATGGACTAAAGGCAAGGCTGGAGATTGGGCCTGGAGTACAACTCACTCATGATGTCATCATCGTCAACCAAATGACCACCGTCATCTCAATGCAGTAGGAGCCTCTCATGTTGATGTTGAATAACTACGTGCTATATGTGTCTTTAAAAAAAAAATTATGGCCTGTTTTCTCCAATCATTCTTGTTTAATAACAATCAAGGAGTTAATTTCTTTTATTTTATATATATATATATATATTTATTATTATTATTTTATTTTTTTTTTCTCTGGATGGTTAGGAGGCCTGATTGCCTGTTGTCTCCAGGACAACAATGGGAAATGATCAACGTGATGCGACTATACGGTCTAGCATGTAACCTGTGACCCAAGGTTTCACAAATCTCAATATGCTGTATGGCATACTTTACATTCCCTGACGCTTGATGTGCAAAGTCTGTCTCGTACAGTAGTCAATGTTAGATAATTATTGACAGTTAACCGGTTATCCAATGAAAATGCATTTCCGCGACCTCCACAACCCCTGGAAACTCTGTACTTGTAAAAAGCGCAATCACCAGTACTGTCTATCTGTTTAACATTTGTACCTGAGTTCCACTGTATTGGATGACATGTTCTGTCTAGCAGCTAATATGTCTTCTGAAGGCCCAAATCCACAGCAGTTTCTCTGTCATGTAATACAGATAGTTTATTAGGCTGTAGTCCCTGTGTTGAATTTGTTATGGATTGATTGTCATGTCTGTGGCTCAAACTGCCTTTTTAATATAGGTCGATTAAGATTAGAAGAGTTGGCGCGAGTTCAGTTGTGCCAAGATAACTCAGTGTATAAAGTCAGTCATGTCTGCGAATGAGCTTGGTTGTTCACTTGATTTTCTTGGTGTGTGAAGACATCTGCGTTCGCGACAGTTGAAATGGCACATCCGAATTGTGATCGACTGAATGGATGTGAAAATGTTTTAATCTGCAAGTGAGTACTCCGTGCTTTTTCTGGCCAAAAGATGTCGGTGTTAGTGGTTAAGGGTGCTGTACTGCAGCGCCAGCTGTGCCATCAGAGACTCTGGGTTCGCGCCCAGGCTCTGTCGTAACCGGCCGCGACCGGGAGGTCCGTGGGGCGACGCACAATTGGTCTAGCGTCGCCCGGGTTAGGGAGGGGTTGGCCGGTAGGGATATCCTTGTCTCATCGCGCACCAGCGACTCTTGTGGCGGGCCGGGCGCAGTGCGTGCTAACCAAGGTTGACAGGTGCACGGTGTTTCCTCCGACACATTGGTGCGGCTGGCTTCCGGGTTGGATGCGCGCTGTGTTAAGAAGCAGTGCGGCTTGGTTGGGTTGTGTATCGGAGGACGCATGACTTTCAACCTTCGTCTCTCCCGAGCCCATACGGGAGTTGTAGTGACGAGACAAGATAGTAGCTACTAAAAACAATTGGATACCACGAAATTGGGGAGTAAACGGGGTAAAATAAAAAAAGCTACATTTTACCTACCACTAAGTATGTTGCCATACACCTTGACTGACATTTTGATGTTTTTCCATCAACTTTATTTCATGCAGATCTTTTTAGCGTGTTAGATGAAACAGAACTGTATATAAATCAAATAATCACTGGATCACATTATACTCGACTTGTTCTTATGGATGGACATGCCCTTTTCTGTGATCACTTCAATACCATGTATCCCTCACATCTCTTTTCTGACTCCATTTGCCCAAGCCTCGCCACCAACCGGACTCCGATAAAGTGACAAACTGGAAGATGAATCCCTGATGGAGGGCCCAGTTTACACATTCTTACATCACCATGTCGTAAACTAGACTTCTTCATATCATTACAGGTCATTAAATATACAAAATATGTGGAACTAACATTTATAACAGATGAACCTTTGCAGCTAAACATTTTCCATAGTTTATTTATCTTATACTACAGTGAAAAATTCCCTCCAGGTTACTGGAGATACAGGCAACATATTGCCATATTCTTGGAAATTTTCAGTGTTGTCCAAGTGCAGTGAGCTCAGGAATGAACTGGTGAAAAATACCATCCATTCTAATATGTTTGCATCAATGAACCTTGAACAGTGTTGTGGATGTGCATGATAATTCAGCTGGTTACAGTATTATCTGTGTACTTAGGTGTGGAGCCCACCTTGGGAGTGTATATATGTTTTGTACCAATAAGATTATGGATGTGTTGGTGTCGTGAATGGTGTGGCTGTCTGTAATGCATGACTTAAAAAAAGAGCCTAAAAAGCATGCACCTGGTTATGTGCTATTTCTCTGCCCTGTGGTTCTCATCCCTGAGACTGTGTTCAGAGAACAGCATAGGGTTCTCAGCCAGTGTGGCACGGATCTTCTTCTTCTCCTTGAAGCGACCAGAGTGGGACACCTTAACATGGCGACCTTTAGTGGCCGACTTATCCACTATCTTCTCCAGTCTGGCACTTAATTGGTTGTCCATTGGGTCTGTGGGGAGCTGATGGCTGTTGGAATGTTCCTTATTATTATTACCATACTCTTGAGGGATCTCGTACAGAACCTTTGCCTCAGACTTTGTAGGTGAGAAGGTCAGCTTCCA